>NW_021620225.1:0-1622 GCF_004785775.1 Grammomys surdaster | reverse complement strand
TTTTTTTTTGATCGATGATTTCACTTTGATTCCTATTCATCTTTAATATCTGAGACTCTCTTCCTTTCCTGTTCCGAGGGTGAACCTTATCTCTGTAGTTGTCAGTGTACAGGCAGTTTCAATGGCCTGCTCTCAGGCACTTAGCATCTGCTTAAGTCATTCCCTGCCTCCATCACCTGCTGCTGTTGCCAAGTGTGCTTAATATACAGGCACCACTAGCTTCAGCCACTCTCTATGTTTCTTCCCTGTCTCTGTTCTCTGCACATGTCCCTTCTCTATTCTCTTTCTCTACTCTCAGGTCTGTCTCTCTGATCCTTGTCTGTCTGTCTGTTTGCAGGTCCTCTTCTGTGCCTCTATTCCTTCCTCAGTTTCTCACTCATCTCCTTAGTGCCGAAGAACTTCTTTTAGACCATATCTGTTGCATGTTTTATTTTTTGAGGACCTCCTGTGATAGGATAATTTAGCTCTTTTGGTGACTTATTTTTCTGAAGGTTATTTCTTATATTCCTATTCTGGTGTCTGGGCTTCTGGGTCTGAAGTGACTACTGATTTAGGTACTGATTTCTGCATTTGTCTTGCTTGGGTGGGAGTTTTGTTCCTGGGTTACTGTTTGATGTCTGGATTTACAGAGAGAGTTGACTGAGTGTTACCTCTTTTATTGACCTGTTTGGTGGGTACTTTCAAGAGGGAATGCTTGCTAATGTTGAAAGCTTGGAGAAGGGGCAGGCAGGAAGAACTGATCTTAGCAATTCCAAAATGGACATAGTCAGGAGACAGGATAAACTGCCTCTGTGGTATAGCATAGTGCTAGGGGCAACTCTGAAAATTGCATCTGGGCTAACAAATAGTGTGGTAGATCTGTGGAAAGCTAACCTTGTTTCTACTTAGGCATGACATGTGGTTGAACAAGTGTGTTTGTTCATGTGGGTGGGGCTGAGACACAGGGATCAGGCAGGAAAGGAAGGGCATTGGGGGCCTGTCTGTGGTATCTATAGGAGGCATGCACAGGGGAAGAGCAAACTGCCACTAGTATTCTCTTCAAATGGTAAGGGCAACTGATATTAGTGTTTGAAGTAATAGTGGGGTAAGCTTTGGGACAGAGTACTTATTCGACTGGCAAGTATTGCTTTAGGTTGAACAGGAGTTTTTGCAGATAATAAGGGGCTCAGACAAAAGATGAGTTTATAAAGTCCAACCAGTTCTTTTTTTGAGAGTGAACAAAACCCACTTGAGGCCAGGCCATGGTGACCACACATTTAATCCCAGCACTTGTGAGGCAGAGACAGGTGGATTTCTGAGTTCGAGGCCAGCCTGGTCTACAGAGTGACTTCTAGGACAGGCAGGACTATATCCACTATATCCACTCTTGAAAAACCAAAAACCAAAACAAAAAAAAACAAACCAAAACAAAACCAACAAACAAACAAAAAAAGCCAATTGAGCAAACATCCTATGACAACTCCCCTTTATCAACACCCAGTCAATGTACAACATCAGGTTTTAGCCATATATAGATAACTAATAAACTTTACAGAGGAAAAAACAAATGCTACTCTACCCATCATGGTTGTCAGATGATTTTTGCCCCCTAGTTTGATTCCTGCAAATTATACCAGACATAA
>NW_021620224.1:2844-3421 GCF_004785775.1 Grammomys surdaster | reverse complement strand
TCTACACAGAGAGAGTTCTAGGATACCCAAGGCTACACAATAAGAACATGTCTGGTAACAAACAAACAAACAAACAACAAACCTGTCTAGAGAAGGGGCTACTTTGGCTTCCCTCAATCCAAGCTGACACCTCCCTCCCCTGAGAGTTCTACTCCTTCTGTTGGGGCTGTAGTGGCAGTCCTGCAGCCTGATTTGGCTTATCCCTGGTGCAAATGGCATCAAGGTGCAGCAAAGTAGCAGATGGGGTCATTAAGGCTCAACTCTGAGGAGTATTCTGAGCCCATCAGAGGTCTGTCCTTCTGTCCTTTGTAGGTAGAGAAGGGACTATAACCCATCTGAGTACTGGACAAAGCCAGGACTGTACCCTACGTCCTTTCCCCATTTAGCCTGCTGATGTCTTCTGGGCCTGACATTTCTCTCAGGCACATACTGCCCCATCCCGAGGGGATTAGGGAAGGGGAGGACAAAAGATTGGACAAGAGACACAAAGAAGAAGCACAGGTCTGGATGTCTGATCAAGTGCTTGAACTTTATTGTTCTGGTCACCTTATAAAGACAAGCAGGGAGGAGGGTCAGG
>NW_021620224.1:0-2834 GCF_004785775.1 Grammomys surdaster | reverse complement strand
CACCCTGTGTCTCCTAACTCATTTCCTCTCTCCCTTGCCATGTCCACATTCTCCCAGGCTCCTGTGACCCAGGCTCCTGTGACCCAGGCTCTTGTGATTCTGTGGACTTTAAATTTTAGCCTCTACAGATAAATGAGCATACAAGAAACATGTCTACATGTCTTCTCTGCCCCAGATCTCTCTCACTGCACATGGCTCTGTCCTTTCTGGGAAGCAGAGACTGGGATTCTCCTTCCTGTTTTTGTGTTGTTTGGCAGCTGATTGACACTCACATTCTTTTCCTTCTTTTGATTCTGAGGACAGAACCTGGCTCTACACATACTCAGCATACACTCCACCTCTGAGCTATAGATCCCAGGCTCGGTTATCTTATTTTATTATTTTTAAATTGAGTCACAGTTGACTTACAGTCCAAGACTTGTTTGGAATCACGATTTTCCTGCCTTGGTTTCCTGAGTGCTGGGTGTTATGCTACCGAGATGACCCCCTCTTACAGTTTTTGAATGAGTAAATGCTGCACATGTAATCTAAAAAGAAACATGTCTCTGATGTCATCTGTTGTTCTAGGACTTAGTGCCTTCTGGCTGGGTTTAACTATCCACTCTGGTTTAAACTTTTCCCAGATAGGAGACAGGAACCTGCCTCAGGTCAGGAGCTCATTCTGAAGGTACTCAAGCTCTGGAACAGAAAGTCACACTGTCTTTCTCAAAAGCTCTGGCAAGGATGCTGAGGGAAAAGGGAGGTGCTGCTTCAATGTCTTATCTTTGGAGAAAATGAGGCAGGTTCTCTTCAGTCCTGGGCAGGTGGGCAGAGGAGTCTGGAGGCAGACTTTCTTGATCTTACCTGTGTGTGGTTTGGTCTCTTGAATCCCTTCCACATCCTAGACTGTTCTTGTCCTGTTCTTCTCCAGCACTGCCCCCTCCCACCTCTCTCCCCAGCTTGGGTGTGAGTGAGGTTTGCAGTGAGATGACCTCTATGGCTTGTAAGCAACCTTGTAGGAAAACATGTTCCCAAACAATCAAGACCATAAAGACTTGAGACAGGCAAGTGAGGGGATATTTTGAGGTTGGTGGGTAGGGCTGAGATCTCTCTGGCATGCTCAGCCTCTGGCCTCACAGAATTGACCAGAATGGAAGGCTGATAGAAAAAAATCAAGGCTCTAGGAATAGCCAAGAATTTTCTTAACCTCTGGAAAGAGGTGCTGCCCTACCCAGAGCCACAATGGAAGTGGGGCCTGGGGAAGGGTGGGATGGGAGAAGGAAAGTTCTAGAGGCTTCTGCTTTCTCTTCCTCCTGGAGCCTGCTTGGTCAAGGGATGGTGAGTATGAAAGGCCCCCAGGGAAGGGAGAAATCCCCACTCAAGCCAAGAGAACTCATGGCCACCCGAAAGACTCAAAGACACCGATCTTGATGCAACCAGAAGAGGTATATTTCAATTGGTGTGCTGAGGCTGAGACCCACACAGGGGCAGATGAGCTTGACCCCTAGTGAGGGGAGTGTAGGATGTTTAAAGGAGAAAATCACAAACCAGGGGGAGTGGGGAGGGGTAACTGTGGAAAGTGTCAGGGTTCAGGAAACAATCATGGGGAAACTGCCAGTCCATTACTCAGCATATCACAGGGATCAAGGAGCAATCATGGGGAAGTATAGGTTTTTTCTCAAGGCTCAATCTTATTTAACCATATCATTTACATCATCTACTTTGTGGTTAGACAAGTTCTTGTTCTTGGAGCACAATGCCCTAGAACTAGCCGAGCTGCTCTCCTGGCTCTTTTTACTGTTAGTCTGGTAGAAGTGAAAATTTTATTAAGTCTTCAAGTACAGTCCATGGCTCAGGCCAATTTGATAAGGAGCAGGACTCAGGGACTAGAAGAATGTCACCCCCCTCCCCCACTCCCATCCCTCTCTGTGGTTTGCTAGGAAACAATCCTTGGCAGTGCCAGTGGTTCAGACTCATTCTGAATCTCATACTTTCTCTGCCCTTTTCATACTGAGGATTGACCAGCAATAGCTATGGCTTTGGATCTTCAGGGTCTTTAGAAGATCTTCAGATCTTCATTTCTTCCTGCCTTCCCTAGAACCTATGGGTGAATACAGGATACTCTCTGTGGTGCTGGGAGCACCCTCTCTGTGGTGCTGGGTGTCTTAATGCCTTTCCTCCTTCCTGCTCCTCCTTTGTATTTAACTCAGGTTGGCTCCTGGTTCTTGATCCCTCTGCCCAGCCCTTGAAGGCTGGATGCTGGACATAAACCTTTACATATGTTTACCTGTCTCTTGGGAGATGGAGTGAACAAGCATGTTGTGGACACATGATGTCAACTAGAGCAGTGCAGGGTTCAAGAGCAGACCAGCACAGGTTTCTCTGAGCCTGAGGCTTGTGTGTGTGTGTACGCATGTGCGAGTGTGCCTGTGCCTGTGCGTGTGTGTTAATGAGTATGTGTGTATGTGTGTGTATGTATGTGTGTGTATGTGTGTGCACGTGCTCACGCAAGCACATGTGTTAAGCAAGTATTCTGCTATGAAGCCTCACCTCCAGTCCTTAGTTATTTTTGCTTTTATTTTTAAATTATTCTCACTTTGTAGCTCATGAGGGCTCCCAACTTTCAATCTTCCAGCCCTAGTTTCCAAAACTAGGATTACTGGCATGCACTAGCATGCCTGGCTATCCGTAGATTTCTTTAATTTATAGAGTAAGGGGCTGCAATGCCTGCAGTAGCTTCTAGCTGAAGAGTTATCCTATTGCAGGGGTGGCGAGAGGAAAGACCTTATATGTAGAATGTTTGTGCTGCTTCTGTGCTGCACCATGGGTTCATCTCCACTAGCCTGACCCCATGG
>NW_021620223.1:1823-2451 GCF_004785775.1 Grammomys surdaster | reverse complement strand
CCAGAAACCAGTACCTAGACCAATCATCACCTCAAACCCAGATACCTAGATACCAGCATAGGAATATACTAAATAACAGCAAGGAAAATATGTCATCAAGAAATACAAGCTATCCTATCACAGCAGGTCATTAGAAACCAACATATGTAACAGATATTTTGCAAAAGAGGTTGTTTGGGGGAAGTGAGAGGAGTGAGAACGTGGGGAAGGGATAGAGGTACACAAGTGGACCTACAGACAGACAGACAGACAGACAGACAGACAGACAGGGAGCAGAGAGAGAGCCATGAGGGTATAAACAGAGGACAGAGAAGGGGCATGTGCAGAGAACAGAGACAGGGAACAAACGTGCAGACCTGCTGTATTTGGTGGTCCCTGAATGCAAAGCACACCTGACAACAGCAGCAGGTGGGAGAGGCAGGGAATGACTTAAACATTTCCTAAGTCCCTGAAGGCAGGCAACTGAAATTGTCTGTACACTGACAACTACAGAGGCAAGGTTCACCCATAGAACAGGAAGGGAAGATAAATAGAAAAATGGACATAATGGTCAAAAAAAAATGTTGAGTGTAACTGTATCGTGGAAAAAAGCAACTAGGGACACTGCAACATATGAAAAGGCAAAAAA
>NW_021620223.1:0-1813 GCF_004785775.1 Grammomys surdaster | reverse complement strand
AAAAATCAAAACACTAAACATATAAAGAACTATAAACAACTGCAACAAAAAACTTGACAAAAACTAAACAAAACAAAAACAAGTAACTTGTAAAAGCAGACCTATTAGATATATACCTGTCTTCTTAATGTATACTGTAAAAAAGAAAGTGTTTGAACACATGTGTGGCAGACTCAAAGAAACCACCCATGTTTCTCCAAGCCAGCCAATGATCCAAATGTTTTGGGCCAATTCAAAATCAGCCATGATAGTGAAGTTATTCATAGGTCACCACCCAATTTGGCAAGTGAGGAGCACCATAAGGGACGACACATGTGGTCACATCTGGCTGATGGTTTCCCTCCAGCCCCAGAGAGGACCCACCAACCCAGCACCCACTGCTCAACCACCTGCTCCTCCCCATTGTAGACATTTTTTTCCTGTACTCACCATGTCTCAATTTCAGAGCTTCCCTGGGGTCCTCTCACAGCACCTAACAGCACAGCTCAGAGCAGGAAGCAGAGAAACACCCAAGCCTGCACAGGTGCAGCAAACTTTCAGAGAGGAACTGGAAGATCCTGCCTCTTTGTCTGACTGGCAGATCCACCTGGATGCCTGATTGGCCAGTGAATTTTCCTCAAGGTTAAAGTGTGCTTCCGGTCTAGGTCAGACCTTTCAGATCCCCTGAGTGGTTTGCACTCCATTAGCATTTGTGCCTCTCCTCCAAGAGGAATCTCACCTCACCCAGCCCTGGGGGAGAACTCACCATTCCAGCACAGGCTATTCAGATACTTGTTCCAACCCCCCTTTGTGTGCACTGATCCTGCACTTACCAGGACCTGACTTCAGACCTTGCCTGAGCTCTCCTGAAAGCACTTGCTTTCTTCCTGAAATCAAGGTGAATAGCTTTCATAGTTGCAGTGGAAGAGGTATCAATCTGACCCAGAAATGGGAGAGTGTCCAGTCTATTAACATTCAAGAAAGATTTTGGGAAACAACAGTTTTGTTTTGTGGCTTCACGCTGGGCTCAGGGAATCTGCAGCTCCCTTTCACCAGATGATTGGTATGAAACAACCCTGGGAGAAAATTCAGAAACATAAGGGAAACACTGTTGAACACTATTGTAAACCAGCACATCTTCATCAGTGATGAAGCAGAGAAAAACCACACTTGTATTAGTACAGGTTCTCTAGATAAACATATCTCAAATCATAGAGAGAATCTCTCTATACATATAGAAAGGATATTTAACAGACTTTACCATTAAAAGCTGTTGGCCAAGAGAAGTAAGGTTCTTCACAACATTGCCTACCTGGACCATGACCATCTCCTTACCACACCTTCAGCACAAGGACGTTCTTTTCAGTTGTATATGCCATCTGATGGACCTAATCTGCCTTGTTATCCTAGATGAGAGGTTATTTCAAACTGATAATCAGTGATCCTGTGGCTGGATTCTGAACTCACAGGAGCCTTGCATGGATGTGTGTCAGCCTAAGAAATTTAGCATGCCTACCTCTTGTACCTGTCACTACAGGTACATATGTAACAGAGGATTGCATTGTCTGTACTCAATGGGAGACTGTACACCTAATCTTGTAGGGACTTGATGCCCCAGGAAAGGATAATGGGGGAGGGGAGGTGGTGGAGGGTGGGTGGATGAGAGGAGTGGAGGTGGGAGTGGTGGAGCACCTTCTCAAAGGCAAAGGAGAAGGGGGATAGGGTAAAGCACTCTGGGAGGTGGGACTGGATACTAGGGCAACATTTGGAATGTAAATAAAGAAAACAAAAAGAAATGGAGACAGAGAGAGAGAGAGAGAGAGAGAGAGAGAGA
>NW_021620222.1:998711-1042403 GCF_004785775.1 Grammomys surdaster | reverse complement strand
ATGAAGTTAAGAGTTATCCTCTGAAGCTCTAAAGAACTATGTTAGAACTTTTAAGGGGGTTGCATTGAGTCTTTAGAATTCTTTTGATAGCATGTTCATTTTAATATGTTAATCCTATAGATCCATGTGCATGGAAGAATGTTCTAACTTCTCATATCTCTTTCAATGTCTTTTGTCCAACACTTGAAGTTTGTATCACAGAAGACTGTAACGTGCTTGTCTAGATTTATGCCAAGATATTTAATATTATTTGAGGCTTTTGTGATTGGTTGTATTTCTCTTATTTCTTTCTCAGTCCACTTGGTTTTTGTATATAGAAGGGCTACTGATTCATTTTTAGTTACTCTTTTATCCAACCACATTGCTGACCATGGTTTTCAGATGTAGGAGTCTCCTGGTGGTACTTTTATGGTGAGTTGTGCATAGTATCGTATCATTTGCAAATAATTGTATATTGAGTTCTTTTCCATCTTTTATTCCCTAGGTCTCCTTCAGTTGGCTTTTTGCTCTAGCTAAAATTTGGAGTACTATACTGAATAGATCTGTAGAGAATAAACCTATTGTCTTGTTCCTAATTTTAGTGGAAATACTTTGTGTTTTTTTCCATTTCATTTGATATTGGCTATATGCCTGCTGTAAATTGCCTTCCTTACAATTAAATACGGCCTTTGTGCTCCTAATGTCTTCAAAAATTTTGTAATGAAGGTACATTGGATTTTTTTGAAAGGCCTATTTTTATCTATTTAGATGATCTATTATCTGTTATCTATTTAGACGATCAGTTGTTTTTCTCTGTTCACTTACATGGTATGTTGCATTCACTTATTTTTGTATGTCACCATCACTGAATCTCTGGGATAAAGCCTAATTCATTGTCAGGTTGATGTATTGTTGTATTCAATTTTAAGAATTTTATTTAGTGTTTTGGTAACCATGGACATAAGGACATTTGGTCTGTAAGTCTTTTTCTTTGAGTCTATGTAACTTGAGTATCAGGGTAACTGTAATTTATCAAATGCATTGGAAAATGTTTCTTTTGTTTCTTCTTATGGAATCATTTGAGAAATATTGGCATTTGAAAGTCTAGGAGACTTATGCATTGAAACCATCTTGAACTGGCATAGTATTCTTTGGGAGATTTTAATGACTGCTTCAATTTTGCTGTGGGTAACAGGACTATTTAAATTATTTACATAATCTTGATTTAGCTTTGGTAATTACTGACAAATTATAAAAATTTCCATAGCATTTACAGTTTCTAATTTGGTAGAGTACAAATTTTTAAAGTATCTCCATATTCTATAAGTGTCTGTTATTAAGTCTTTCATGTGAAAAGTCTTTGTCTACCTTTACTTAATTTAGTTAAGGATTTGTTAATCTTACTAATTTTCACAAAGAACTATGTCTGTATTTTATTGACTCTTTGTCTTCTTTTTTTGTTTATATTTCATTGATTTGTGTCCTATTTTTTTAATTTTTTGCATTAATTATTTTATTTATTTATATCCCATATGTTGACCTCTCCTTTCTGTCCCCCCTCCCAGAAGTCTTCACCCCATCTTCCCTCTTCTTCATCTCTGAGAGGGTGCCCTTGATGGCAACCCCTTCTCTGGGCATCAAATCTCTACAGAATTAGGCTCATTCTCTCCCTCTGGAGCCAGACAAGGTACTCCTCTGCTACATATATGTTGGGGACTTCCAATGAGCCAGTTTATTCTCTTTGGTTGATAGCTTAGTCTCTGGGAGCTCCCTGGGTTCCTAGTTAATTGACACTGTTGGCATTCCTATGGAGATGTCACCACATTCTTCTCCTTCAAGCCTTCCCCCAACTCTTCCATACAGTTCCCAAACCTCAGTCCAATGATTTGGCTGAAGTATTTGCCTCTGTCTCAGACAGCTGCTGGTAGAGACTCTCAGAGGAGAGCCATTTAGGCTCCTGTCTCCAAGCACAACATAGCATCAGTAATAGTGTCAAGGTTTGATACTTACTCATTTGATGTATCCCAACTTGAGCCGGACACTAGGCAACGTTTCGTTCAGTCTCTGCTCCATTTTTGTCCCTGGATTTCTCTTGGACATCAAACATTCCAGGTCAAAATTTTTGGAAGTGAGTTGTTGACCATATCCTTCCACTATGGGTCCTGTCTATCTATTGAAGGTGGTCCCTTCAGGCTCCATATCCCCACTCATCATTTTAGATAAGGCCAGCCCCATTGAGTCCTGTGATCTGAAATCCAAGGTCACTGGGACTTTTTCGAGGTTCTCTCCAAACCCCTACCATCCATCCCTAGATGCTGCATATTTCCATGCATTCTCCAAGCCCACTGGCCTTTTTTTTCTTCTCTCTCCCCTATCCCCTATACCTTTTCTCCTCTCCCTCCACTTTCCAGCCCAGGTCCCTCCCTCTGTCTCCTGTGATTATTTTCTTTCCCCTTTTAAGTGAAATTAAAGTGTCTTCACTTGGGCCTTCCATGCTAAACTTCTTTTAGTCTGTAGGTTATATCATGGATATCTTGTATATTTTAGCTAATATCCACTTATCAGTTAGTACATACCATGCATATCCTTTTGGTTCTGGGTTACATCACTCAGGATAATATTTTCTAGTTCAATCAACTTGACTGCAAAATTCATGATGTGTTTGTTTTTAATAGCAAATAGTATTCCATCATGTGAATGAATCACATTTTTGGTATCCACTCTTTGGATGAAGGACAGCAGGGTTGCTTCCAGTTTCTAGCTATTATGAATAAGGTTGCTATTATTTGTTGCCATTTAATACATATGTGTATCATTACTTTTTATTCTCGAGATTCCAGGTATGCTGTTGGGTTCTTTATATGAGACTTCCTCAATTAATTTTTACATAGGCTCCAAGACCTATGAATGTTTCTCTGTGTATCAGATTTGTGTCTGTATATTCAGTATGTCTGTATCGTTAAACTAAGATCAATGGTATTGAGAAAAATCAATGACGAATGACTGTTGAAATTTTGATTGCAGTGTTGTGACTGCTGGTGTTGGTGGTAGCAGTGGTAGTAATGGAGTAATGGGTGTTTCCTTTCTATTAATTTTAATGTGAGAGTATTCTATTTCCTGGGTTTTTGTCAATGTAGTTAACCTCAATAAATTTGAGCCTTTCTACACATTTTATAGCGCTACATTTGTAGATGTGTATTATTTAAACTTGATGTCAATGTGAGTATTTCTTTTCATCTATGTTGACTGAAAATTTAGCTGGGTAGACTCATCTTTGTTGGCATCTTAGAGACTGCAGTAAGCCTGTCCCGGCTCTTCTGGACTTGGAGTATCTAGTGAGGTGTCAGTTGAAATTACATTATGTCTGCTTTATATGCTACTTCATCTTATCCACTTGCTTCTTTTAATATTCTTCCTTTGTTATATGTGTTTTATATTTTTTATTATTATGTGGTACTGGGATCTTTCTTTTCTGCTCTAATACACTTGGTGTTCATTCTTCTCCTCGGACCTCTCTATAGGTTTCTCCTACTTTAGATCAGAGAAACAAACTAGATTATTCTGTTGGGAACATATTATGGACTCTAAGATGGGTTCTTCTCCTTCCTCTATACCAGTTATTCTTAGATTTGGCCTTTTTAAAGTGTTCCAGATGTACTCTTCGTTTGTTTAAGAAGATTTTGGTTTCAACATTTTCTTTGACTGAGGGCTGTATTTCTTGAAAATATCTCTAATTCTCTCAGTTTTGTTTTCTTTGTTGATTTAGTTTGATTTTCAGGTCCTGTACAGTTTTATTTATTTACTTTAACTGTTTGGTCTTTCTCGGTTTTCTTTAGGAGATTTATTCATTTCCTCCAAGTTTTGTGTGTTTTCCTGGATTGATGGGATTTATTTACATTCTCTAAGGACATCTATCATTTACACATTCTGTGTTATAGCCTTTTGTTTTTGCTTCAGGTTTGTGGAATATTTAGAGTCATATGTGATAGGAGATCTCTGTTCTAGTGTTGATATATTGCCTTAACTCTTATTGATTGTGTTGTTATGCCATCACATAGGTGTCTAGAATTGGGATAATTATAGGTCTCAGAGCTGATTTTTTAATATTTGTATTTGTTAGATGAGTGTTTTGTTCCTTAGGCTATGTTACCTCTCTGGATATATAAATAGTGTAATAGTGGTTTTACTTGCTGACTCAGATTGTGTGTTCACAGAGAAGTACTTCTGGTATTAGAAGGAGTTGGCAGAAAGAAAAGTGGAGGAGGTTCTTGTGATCTGTAAGTGATGGGTTCCAAAAGGAAATGGTGATAAAAAATATTCTGCTACAGAGTTGTAAATGAAACTAAGGGGATTGGCTTTCTGGGGCAGTAGATGAACTGTAGGTCTGTTTTAGCCTGCATTTTGCAGAGGTTTTACATTGAAATTGGTGTATGAGTAAAAGCAACAAGTGGGGAGGGGCAGCTAGTGGTCAAGATCTATGGAATCCATAGGAGATGGGAGCACAAGGGCACAGAAGGCTGCAGAGCTGGGAATGGTTTGTGTGTGTGTTGGGGGTTTGTGTAAGACAACCAAGAAAGGTGAAGGTGCATGGGGAGCTTACATGGTTTTCTGGAGGATATGGATGGCCTATAGCTTATCAGGGCATGTTTGTTGGATTTGCAAGCTTGTATACATTAATGAGTGGCAGAGGTAGAATAGAAGAGGATAATCTGTGATATCCCCTTCTAAAGATATGGGAGGAAGGGAGGCTTCAGCAGGTTTTTTGTCACATCACTAAAGATGACATTGAGGGATAAAGTCTGGGGAAACAGAATGAAGTGAAGGTCTGCACCTAATGTACCTCATTTTGGGGGGTTGGCCATATATTCCATGCTGTTTACCTTTTGTCAATGTTACTCTTTTACAACTGCCCACATGTACTCAGTACACTCCCTTTCTACTAGCACTTGTCAATTTATTCCATCCTTAGTCATCCCTTTACCTGTTTCATGATATTTTTCATATAGGTACATTAACTGATTGGTTTAAATCATGGTCATCTTTCTGACTCTTCTGTTTCGACTGTGCCTGGGAAACTAGTGCAGTCATTAATTATTACAAAAGTAAAATAATTAACTTCTTTTTTTGACTATTTTTGAAGGAGATAGTTTAACAAAGAAGGGTAAGATGATTTCCTCATTTTTCTACAAGCCATACATATGCAGAACCAATCAAGAAACTTATCCTTAATTGTTGTGAGTTCCTTAAAGCAATGCATGTATTGCCTGGAAGGAGACAACTCGAGTCCCCATCTTTTTTTTTTTTTTTTTTTTTTTTTTTTTTTTCTTTTTTTTTTTTAAAGATTTATTTATTTATTATATATGAATACACTGTAGCTGTCTTCAGACACACCAGAAGAGGGCATCAGATCTCATTACAGATGGCTGCGAGCCACCATGTGGTTGCTGGGATTTGAACTCAGGACCTCTGGAAGAGCAGTCAGTGCTCTTAACCACTGAGCCATCTCTCCAGCCCCCTCGAGTCCCCATCTTATAACCAGGATACCTTTAATTTGTAACACCTTAGAAGGGATAGTTATAAAGTGCTTGTTTAAAGATAGGGATTAAAGCATCACTTACTTCATGATCATCCACACTCCTGTGTCTTGTCCTTCACCTCAGGTCACTGTCAAGATTGGCCTCATGGTGTAAGGATCAGGGTGTCACTTGTACAATAAAAAAGCAACAGCAAAATGCTCATGATGAGGGCAAAGGGACAAGTTGTGAATGTGTAAATCCCTTGAGAAAAAATGAGTAGAGTTCCATGGTCATTAAAGAAAAACCATACAGGGTATCAAAGGAGAATTTTGATTCTTCTGAAAATAAACTCAATAAATGTTAACTTAAAATATAAAATGGAGACAACAATCCCTTGATGAGGTGATAGTTATCAGAAATACACAAAGGTTTAATGTAATAGAAATATCACAATATAAACTGAGGAGCATGCTTTTTCATTCAAGGTAAAACTCACAAATGTTTAGGAGCAGAGTATTCAAAACCTGTTTTTAAATACTTAGTAACAGTTCTGTCCCTCTTTGTTGACAAATGCCATAACTAAGTGTAACAACATAATGCTAGTGAAGGATTTAAGCTTCAAGACTGTAATGGCATTTATTAGTTTGAAATAATTTAGAATGTTAATAAAATTGGAGTACCCAGGGGATTTATAAAAATGAATATATATGAGTCCCAAATGAGAGAACACCATTTAAGAAATGAATTTCAAACTGTAATGTCAGTGTTGTACAAAATGTATATCCAGAATTAAGCATATTTCATAGATGATGTCAGAATCAAATTACAATTATACAATATTATTCTGAATAGATCCATATATTGACAAATTGAGGAAAAGCATACAAAGACAGAGAAAAGGCATTGAACTTTTGGAATTTTTGTCACCATAGGCAAAAAACACTGCATAGATTTGAAATGATTCACAGAGTCTTTAAAAATATCTTTCTGAAATAATAAAGGAAGGTGACTCAGGAAGCACTTCAATGAGCTGAGGATAATTAATATATGAGGAAGAAGGTAACACATGAGGATTGATTCAGTCACTTTCCTTTCTGAACAGATATGGACCAGTGTGTGAAATGTCCAGAAAGTCACTATGCCAACTCAGAGAAGAACCACTGCCTCCGGAAATCTGTGAGCTTTTTGGCCTATGAAGAACCCTTGGGGATGACACTCACCATCACAGCACTGGCCTTCTCTCTACTCACAGCTGTGGTTCTTGTAGTCTTTGTGAAGCACAGAGACACACCCATTGTCAAGGCCAATAACCGGGCTCTCAGCTACACCCTGCTATTGACCCTCTTCATCTGTTTCCTCAGTTCCTTGCTCTTCATTGGCAAGCCCAACACAGCCACCTGCATCTTGCAGCAGACAGCATTTGGAATTTTGTTCACTGTGGCTCTCTCCACAGTGTTGGCCAAAGCTATTACAGTGGTTATTGCATTCAAAGCCACTGTTCCAGCTAGAATGGTGAGGTGGTTAATAGTATCAAGAGCCCCTAATTTCATCATTCCCATCTGCACACTGATCCAACTTATTATCTGTGGAATCTGGCTGGTTACCTCTCCACCCTTCACTGATCAAGATACTCACACTGAACATGGTCACATCATCATTGTGTGCAACATGGGTTCAACAGTTGCCTTCCACACTGTCCTGGGGTACCTCTGCTCCTTAGCACTTGGGAGCTACACCATGGCCTTCTTGTCCAGGAATCTGCCTGACACATTCAACGAAGCCAAGTTCCTGTCATTCAGCATGCAGGTATTCTTCTGTGTTTGGATCACTTTCCTCCCTGTCTACCACAGCACAAAGGGGAAGGTCATGGTGGCTATGGAAGTGTTCTCCATCTTGGCTTCCAGTATAGCCCTCCTTGGATTGATTTTTGCCCCCAAGTGCTACATTATTTTGTTAAGGCCAGAAAAAAACTCCTGTCATAGTATCAGGCACAGAAAACATTCAAGAAGGAATATCCATTTAGATTTAGTTAAAAATTAAAATTTATCTATGTTCATTAATTAAATGTTATGGTTTAACCAGTGCCACAGCATGCTAAGTGTCTTCAGGTGTAATATGATATGATTGTGTATGGCCATATTCTCTACATCTAATTGTATTCAACTCTCTTTATACTGAAGCCATCAGTTTTATTTTATGTTTTGGATTCCTTATATGTTTTTTGTAACATAGTTTCACTATGTGCCCTTGTTGGCCTACAGTCTCATAATTATATCAGTGTAGCATAAACTGATGGACACAAAGTGCTTTTCTCTGCATATAAAGTCCTGCTGTGGAAGATGTGAAACCATGTCAGCCCTGTTGGATTCATTTTGTACTTTCTTTTAAAAAATTCATGGATCGATTCATTTGATTTCTGACTCCAGAATATTCTATTATATTTACTCTGTAAACTGAACATTGTTAGCGCAAAGTGTCTCTAGATTCAGTCTAAAAAGTTCTTACTTCCAGTGATCAGAAAAAAAAATACCATGGTTTCGAATAACAGTAGAAGTTCCTTCTATTTTAATGAGTGAAACAAGAGGAAAAAGGAAGCCTCTTACTCTGGAGAACTACAAAAGATCCCTGCATTGTAACTAGTGTTTGTTTATAAACTTAGAGCTCAGGAACAGGGTGGGACTGATTGGGTGTTTCATAGGCTTTCATGTGCATACCATATTGGAGAGAGTCATGCAGGTTCAACTCGGATAACAAGAACATTGTGCAATGTGGAGTTATAAAATTATACAGCAAAATATGGATGTTATATACTTCATTGGAAAAAGTAAAACTCTTTTTTAATTGGTTATTTTATTTATTTACATAGCACATACTGTCCCCCTTCCCACATTCCCCTCCACAAATCCCTCCACCTGCTTCTATAAGCATATTCCTGTACCCTCCCACCCACTCAGGCCTCAAGTCTATAGCATTCCTCTGAATGGGGCATCGAGCTTGCACAGGACCAAGGGCTTCCCATCCTGTTGATGCCAGAAAAGGCATTCCTCTGCTACATATGCACCTGGAGCCATGGGTCCCTTCCTGTGCACTTTTTGTTTGGTGGTTTAGTCCCTGGGAGCTCTGAGAGGTCTGGCTGGTTGATATTGTTCTTCTTCCTATGGGGTAGCAATACCCTTCAGACACACCAGAAGAGGGCATCGGATCCCATTACAGATGGTTGTGAGCCACCATGTGGTTGCTGGGAATTGAACTCAGGACCTTTGGAAGAGCAGTCAGTGCTCTTAACTGCTGAGCCATCTCTTCGGCCCCCTGAAGTCCTCTTTCTTTCTTTCTCTCTTTCTTTCTTTCTTTCTTTTTTCTTTTTTTTTTTGTCTTTGTGTGGTTTTGATATCAGAGTAATTGTGGCTTCATTGAATGAATTAGTTTTCCTTCCGTTTCTATTTCGTGGAATAATTTGAGGAGTGTTGGTATTAGTTCTTTGAAAGTCTGGTAGAACTGGGCTTTTTTTTTTTTTTTCTTCTGGTTGGGAAATTTTTACTGATATCTTCTATTTCCATAGGGGATATGAGCCTGTTTAGACAATTCACCTGCTCTTGATTTAACTTTGGTACATGGTATCTGTCTAGAAAATCATCTATTTCATCTAGATTTTCCAGTTTTGTTGAGTATAGGCTTTTGTAGTAGGATCTGATGGGTTGTTTTTTTTTTTAATTTCCTCAGTTTCTGTTGTTATGTTTCCCTTTTCAGTTCTGATTTTGTTAATTTGGATACTGTCTCTTTGTCCTTTAGTTTGTTTTGCTAGGAGTTTATCTATCTTGTTGATTTTCTCAAAGAACCAGTTTTTTATTTTGATTCTTTGTATTATTCTTTGTTTCTATTTGGTTGATTTCAGCCCTGAGTGGTGGGAGGACTGGGTTCTAATGGTGCAAAAGTATATTGGCTTCTATTACTTACCGTCCTTCACTTGCCTCTTGCCATCTAGTTATCTCTGCTATTTATTGCCCTGGGTGTTTCTGTCTGGATCCTGCTTCCTGTGTCCCTGGGTTACTGCAGGCCTCCTGGGAGACCTGTGGCCCTGTCTGTAGCAGATCTCTTGTGAGGTCTTCAGACTGTGGGGTCTTCAAAGAGATAGACACCATGATGATGTACCCTGTTGCCCTGGCTGCAACAGGTCTTCTGGGAAGCCTTCAGACTGTGGGGTTTTCAGAGGGGCAGACCAGCTGATGATCTGCACCGAGGAAGGTGCAAGCCCACCCCTTGATTTTTTTAAAATAATCTTTAATTGTTTTATGAAATAAGGAACATAAACTTGCATCTGAGAAAAAGGTTGCTTAAGAGAATCTAGAAGGAAAAATATGTTAAAATATACAATAATAAAATTCTTAATAAATAAAAGTGTTGAAGAACAAATCCATTTAGTATTGGTATAAAACAGACAAATACAAACTTTTAGTTTAACACATAATAACTAATAACCTACACACAAATTGTCAGACTACTACTCCAATGTGTCAATTTAATACTATTCAGATAAAATAAGGCAAAAATCTTTTACCCCATAGAGTACTTCAGCACCTCCTGATTATATGATTCTAAGAGGAAGGATCTCTCTAAGCTAGCACAGAGATCGGTTACCTCACCACGTCCTAGATTCTTTTGCTTTAGACTGATTACATTAAACATCGATTCAGTCCCACTGACCTGCTTCAGGGCCCTCTGCTTCCTCCATGTCCACAATCCAATTGCTTGTTTTACTCAAGACAGATGACTAACTCTGGTTTCAATACAGAAAAGTCTCTGCATTAGAAGAAACCTCAGATTCTTTGCATTATATTGAATGTTGTTGTCTTTTTAACATAGAATTGTACCCAGTGGACAACAGGAACAGAAAATACATTAATGATTTCCTAATTATCATTTCTTGTCAGGTGTTTTAGACCTCAGAAACCAATACTTTTAAACTTCTTTGTTCATTTAGTTGTCTTTAAATTACTTTGTGACAAAAAAAAAAATATGCAACTATGGGAATTAAACTGGATTAGTATATTACTGCTACTGAATACCTGCAAAAGTAATATCTGGGGCTAGGATGGTATTCAGTACTGGTCTAAACAACAGGACAATATATCGTGATATAAAATATTTGCTATATATAAAATACCACTATATAGGAAAAACTGGGAGCTGTGAATAATAGACACAAGCCTGTTGCAAATATAATACCAACTGAAAAACATTCCTAGGATGCAGTGGGAATCATGATGGGACTTATTCTCACCCACAGAGGTCAGTTTGCTGGAGTTCTCCAACATGGCATTCTGTACAAAGCCCTCTGAGCAGAGTCCAGGAATTGCTACTTCTCTTGGGGGAGGTCTATGTCCACATCTTTGAAAGGTGACTGACCCTGACATGAAAATTAAATTTCCAATTGTGGATGTTACATGACTCATTTACTGTGTTAAGGGAATGTTTGTTAACTAGAGATCTTGTTCTACTATCAGTAATCTACGTTAACTATTTGAAAACTTATGTTGTGTGAGAAAAGATAACATTCCAAGAGAATCTCAGAGAAAAACTTTATTGAGCATGGACATTCCTTCAGTTATTTATAGTGATTTGTATAAACTTAAGACCTCTTTGTCTTTTCCCTGTCCACTGGTGTCCTCATTTGGCTCATGCTTGGTGAACATGTCATTGACACTTTATGGATATAGTTTTTGATGTTTATTAGAAAACATGATGTCACTACAAACTCCCTGATCCTCTGGCTCTTATTCTCTTTCTGTTCCCTCTTTTGAAATGGTCTCTAAGCCTTTGATATGCGAGTGTATGATACATGTATCATTGGTACTTAGTTTCACAGCTCTGCATGCTGACTGGTTGTGCTTTTCTGTAGTGGTCTCTATGTGTTGCAAACAGTAGTTTTTTTGATGAGGGGTGAAGACTATACTTATTTGTAGGTATAAAGACAAATATTGCCGGGCGGTGGTGGCGCACGCCTTTAATCCCAGCACTTGGGAGGCAGAGGCAGGCGGATTTCTGAGTTCGAGGCCAGCCTGGTCTACAGAGTGAGTTCCAGGACAGCCAGGGCTACACAGAGAAACCCTGTCTCGAAAAAAAAAAAAAAAAAGACAAATATTTATACATGTTTGCAGGGATGTTTCTGGTTCAATAAACTAATGCTTGTAGTTTCCTTCAATAACCATCACTTTACTACCTCTGAGTAGTTAGCTAGGTTTTTAGTATGAGGCATGTTTCCCCTCTGGTTGAGGAGGTCTTAAGTCTAATTAGAGCTGGTGTTTACCTTTAAGGTATGTGTGTCTTCTGTAATGGGTATATCCCTTCCACTTCTGTTCACAAGCTGTCTCATTTAGAGTTTATGTTTCAAACTAACTTCAAGAGCATCTTATAAGACTCAACAAATGTAGTGCTTACCAATGCCCAGACCCAAGGAGGACGTTCTCTCAACAACTCTGCTTCCTTGCTGATTCTTAGGAGGGCCTCCTGAAACTAACACCAGTTCTCTTCCTTACTGCTATGTTACCTTCCTTCCTCCTCCTTCTGTATTTATTTCCTCCAGGAATCTTGTTTCCAATTCCACTCTCAGATCCCTGGTTTTGTGACATCCACTTTTACCTTCCACATTCTTTGTTCCACATCCATAAAAAGCCCACAATTCCCCACTGCAATTTTACGAGATGGTTTTGTTAAAATTATCACCCACGGAATGGCTAACATTAATGATACCTTTACAGTATAAAATAGACATTCGTTATCCCAAGACAGCAGTAAATGAATATAACTCCAACGTATTTACTAGTAGTTGAGAGCGAGAAAGTAACTTAACACTATAAACAATCTGTAACATACACCTAAAGCTCAAATAGTATCAATAGTAATCTTTGCATCATACAAATAAAAATATTCTGTTCCACTGAAATATATAAATATTATGCAAGTTCTGACTTTAGATGGTTATGAGAAATCTTACTCAAGTCCTTATGTTTTAAATTGTTACCAGTTTAGACAAATGTAACATGAATTCTATACCATTATTAGTAATTGATTTCAGAATAATTCTGTATGAAACAGTACATATGTAATTCATCTTCAAAGAAATTGCTTAGTGAATATATTAGTTAGGGTTTCTTTTGCTGTAGAGAGTCATCATAACTACAGTAACTTCTATAAAGAAAAATATTTTATTTTGGCTGACTTAGAGATTCAGAGGTTTTTTAATTGTCTTCATGGAGGGAAGCATAGTGGCATGCAGGTAGACATGGTGCTGGAGAGGGAGTTGAGAGTTCTACGTTTGGATCAGCAGGCAGCAGGAAGAGAGAGTGACAATGGGCCTCGTTTGAGCATCTGAAACCTCAAGGCCCAACCCAGGGACATATTTCTTCCAACAAAACCTCACCTACTCCAACAAGGCCACACCATCTAATAATGTCACTCCTTATATGTCTGAGCATGCTATTTTCAGTCAAACCACCAGAGTAAATATAAGATGCATTTTGGGGTGTCTTAGAGTTTCCATTGCTGTGAAGAGATTCCATGATCAAGGTAACTCTTATGAAGGACAACATTTAATTAAAGCTGGCTTAAAGGTTCCGAGGGTTCCGACCGTAACCATCAAGGGAGAAAGCATGGCAGCATCCAGGCAGGCATGGCACAGAAGAAGCTGAGAGTTCTACATCTTGTTCAGAAAGGAAGAAAGTAGAAAACTGGCTATGTGACTAGTAGGAGGGTCTCAAATCCCACTCCCACAGTGACATACTTCCTCCAGCAAAGCCACACCTACTGGAACAAGGCCACATGTAATAGTGGTACTCCCTCAGCCAAGCATATTGAAATCCCCACACTGGGTAAAATGTTTTCAAATTCATACCAGTATAAGGCTAACTGGTGTGACTCTAATATTGAAAAGTTGAACAGTGAGTGGTTAAAGGTTTCCATCCATTCTTCACATTCAAAAATATATACTTCTTGGGTGAACAGTGTGTCAGTAATTACCCTTGATTTTATAATATGTTCTAAATTTACAGCCTGTGGTAATGGATTTCAAACATTCTTTACATTTGTAAAGTTTGTTTCCAGTATGGATTTCAGGATGATCTATAAGATTTGAGAACCAGGTAATGGATTTTGAATATTCTTTACATCTGTAAAGATTCTCTCATGAATGGATTCTGCGATGTTTTTGGAGAGATGAGCCCTCAGCAAAAGACTTGCCACATTCTTTGCATTTGTAAGGTTTCTCTCCTGTATGGATTCTGCAGTGGCTTTGAAGATGTGAGCTCTGGGTAAAGGACTTGCCACAATCTGTGCATTTGTAAGGTTTCTCTCCAGTGTGGATTCTGTGATGAATTTGAAGACCTGAGGCCATGGTAAAAGACTTGCCACATTCTTTACATTTGTAAGGTTTCTCTCCAGTGTGGATTCTGTGGTGGGTTTTAAGAGTTGAGCCCTCAGCAAAAGACTTCCCACACTCTTTACATTTGTAGGGTTTCTCTCCAGTATGGATTTTGTGGTGGGTTTTAAGAGTTGAGCCCTCAGCAAAAGACTTGCCACATTCATTACATTTATAAGGTTTCTCTCCAGTATGGATTCTGTAATGGGTTTTAAGAGTTGAACCCTGGGTAAAAGCCTTTCCACATTCTTCACATTTATAGGACTTCTCTCCAGTATGGGTTCTGTGATGTTTTCGAAGACAGGAGCTCCTGGTAAAGGACTTGCCACAATCTGTACATTTGTAAGGTCTATCTCCCGTATGAATTCTGCTATGAGCTTCAAAATTTGACCGTCTGGCAAAGGACTTTCCACATTCTTTACATTTGTAGGGTTTCTCTCCAGTATGGATTCTGTGGTGGGATTTAAGAGATGAGCCCTCAGCAAAAGACCTGCCACAATCTGTACATTTGTAAGGTTTCTCTCCAGTATGAAACCTGTGATGAATTTGAAGAGAGTAGCCATGAGTAAAAGACTTGCCACATTCTTTACATTTGTATGGTTTCTCACCAGTGTGTATTCTTTGATGAGCTTGCAGATATGAACCTGTGGTAAAAGACCTTTTACATATTTTACATTTATACGGTTTTTCTCCAGTATGGATAGTGTAATTCTCTCTGTGGCCTGAGAATTGAGAAAAGGACTTTCCAGAGTCTGTAAATTTGCATGCTGTCTCTCCAGTTTGAAGCATCTTAAGTCTAGTGAGGGTTGGAAAACTCCTGGAGCATTTCCCAGATTTCTTACATTTTTGTTGAACTGAGGATCTTGGATGTCCAACAGGTTTAGAAGGAGGGGTAAACTGCAGTCTATATATTTGGTTTTTCTGAGGTTTCTCTCTAGTGTGGCTTAAATCATTTTGAGTCATATTTAGATAGAAATTGAAGGATTTATCACTTCCCATAAACAGGCATGGTTTTCTTCCAAAGTCATTGACCTTATCCCTCTCAGTGCTTGATGACTCTGCTGAGACGTTGCTGTACTTACCAGATCTCTGTCTGTTAGATTCTCCTCTGGCCCTCATTTCAGTGCACTGACTACAATTGGAGGAGTCATTTAACATTTTATTCTGCTGATTGCTTGTGGACAGCTTCTCTTGGCTATAGTCCTGCCGGTGCAAAGGTGACTGTGTGCACTGACCAGAGACACCCCTACATCTATCATTATTGTAACAATTCTCCAGAAAACAATTACTCATCTGTCCATCACTGGGAGTCACATCATGTTTATAGCTGTCCCATGAGGCGTTACCTTGGTCAACAATCTCTGTAAACTGATGGTTGTGGTTATTATGTAGTGCGAAGTTTGTAGTAAGGCCTTTATTATCTTCACGATGTCTGTGGGGATATTCAGAAGTACCCATCCGATGATGTCTTTCATGTCCTACTGGATTCACGCACACAGTCTTATGTTGATCAACACTGTAGTCCCTGTCACAAGGTAGATTTACCTGTGGAGAATGTTGTAAAGAATTTTCAGTCAAATACTTCTCACTCTCATAACACTGTATGTGTTTTTCTGTGATACTAATCCCCTGTTCTTCACAGAATGTTGAAAAACTGCTTAATCCCATACTACATAAAACGTATCTCAGAGACTCATATGAACTCCCCATGTTACTTCTCAGTGTATTAACACTTCCATGAAGAGTAAAGTTATGTTTCAAAAACTGATGTGAACATTTTTCTACCAGAGCCTCCCACTGTGAATGTGGAAGGGGCCCAGAGTGAGCTGTGTCAGGAGAAGACTGAGTTTCTTGATCTCCCCTGTCAGGAATGTCAGCAGTAGGTTTTGCATACAGATCATTTACATCCTCACAGAATTCACGCTCTTCACTGTCACCCCTACATTCCTAGAACTCCCTTACCTCTAACTTTCTGAGGCTGTTACTTCCAAATTGTCCCAATCCTTCTCTCTGGACAGATTCTTGTTTGCCCTCCATTTTGAACAATTCCTTGTTATGAAAGCAAGACAAGGCTGGAAGAAATGAAAGAAAATCATTATTTCACTTTGTGGACTTACACATAAATAATATAGAAACATGATACAGAAAGGTACACCGCTACAAGGACTGTGCCAAGATGATCTCACCCGACCTTCAGAACTTCTGCTGTCAGGAGACAAGTGTGCTGAACATGACGGATGCAAGAGGATGTCACATGGAGATGTATCATATAATTTGTAATAAATGGAAGGGCCAGCCTTAATTCTGTAGTGTAACAGATAATTCATACAGAATTGTGTCATGGTGAAAACTGAAACTATTATTTGATAATAAAAATGGTCTCTCCACTTTGAAAGTGAATAATCAGATTGGACACAAAACAGCTTTCTAAACACACAAGGAAAACAATAAAAAGAATGAATAAATACAACATATAGTTATTCTAGGATAGATTCATAGTTGCAGATTAAGCAATATATTTCAGAACATGTCAGATTACACAATCTATTTGAAAACACTGAGTCAGTAAGAAAACAAAGATAACATGTGAAACAAATGAGAGCTACAAAGCCACAGAAGTTAGTGGACGCCATGACACAAGTTTCAGAATCTCCAAATAATCGTAATGTTTAAGATAGTTCATTTTTTTAAATGAAGTGAATTTTTTTTAAACAAGAAAAGCCCCTCTGTGTACAAATTAAAATTTTCAACCACACTGCAATTTAGAACTCAATTTCAACAAACATATAAAAAAGAAAAGCTTATATGTGTAAATATACATATTAATTTTAATGTAATTTTAACTAAAAGAGAACTATATCTCTTTCCCCTTCCTTTCCTGCCTAGAGGTCATCCTAACACTCTCCATGCAACTCTACTTCATTTCTGGAAGTAGGGAAGTCAATACAGAATGAAAATGAGGTTGTCTGAAAGTCCCTCAAATATATTTTTTATTTCATCTTAATATATATAATTTAATTTATATATACAATTTATTATGATATTATATAATATATAGTTATGTTATTATATATGTTTTATTTATTTTATATTTGTGTGAAATTCTACACAGTACATATGCAAGATAAGAATGATAGACTGGTTTGAGGCTAGCCTGGTCTACAGAGTGAGTTCCAGGACAGCCAGGGCTACACAGAGGAACCCTGTCTCGAAAAACAAAAAAAAAAAAAAAAGAAAGAAAAAGAATGATAGACTGTCAATAACCCCAGTACCAGGCATGAGAAACCTCATTACATTTTTTTTTTTATATAATCACTATCTGAAAATAAGGATGATTTCACTTTTTTGTCCCTTCCCAATATCTATCCTCTTAAACTCCGTGAAGTTGTTTTTGATCAATAGTTAAGACTTCATCAGTGTAGAAGACACAGTGCTGGGCAGAGTGGTCAACATTGTCTGTTCCTGATGTTAGACAGGTACGGATAGAATGGGCATCCTTGTTGGTTCCTGATTTTATTGAGACAGTTTGAGGTTCTCTCCATTTCCAAGGATATTGAATCTGAAATTACATTATTCTAATGTGTAGATATGATGCTCATATCCCTAATACCTCCCAGACATTTATCATGAAGGGATGTTGTATTTTTTCAGAGGCTATTTCTCCATCTATTGAGGTGATTATGCGTTTTTTGTTTTATAGTGTGTGTCCCTACTGAAGAAGGTGTAAAAGAAAAAAAAAAAGTTTTGTGTTCAGAGATTAGCATTAAGGAAAGCTGTAGTCTTCAACACCTAGAATTGTTCCTTTAAATGGAGGGGGGTGTGGCACATAACTTGTTATGAGTGCATAACATTGAGAGAAAGTGTTGATAACACCTGGTGAAGTTTGTGCTGTGTGGCCGAGGCCAAGGATCCTTCCCCAGACTCCTATTGTGAGCTTGTCAATATATATAACCTATCTTTATAGGAGGTATCACATGAAGTCAATCTAAAGAACCCATCTTTATGGAGGATGTTACATGTGCTTTACGAAGAGCTTCGATGTTGTCATGTCTAAAGCTTTATTGTGCACACAGGATACAGTTAATTATTACCAGCAAAAAGGTCACCAGATTTTGTTGTGCGTAAGAGTGCCTAAAATAATCTATTCAGAGTCAGGCCAACAAAGTTTGAATCAACACCAGATCTTAGTTGTGTTCAACAAATCTGCTTTGTTTCTTACCCTAGACTAGCCTATTATTCTACTAGCCTAGGTGGTTGCAGAAACTCCTGCAACTGGCATGCAAAGTGCAGGGCAGAGCCCTCACCGAAAGTAAGAACAAAAATGTTTTCAGTAACAATGACTAGTTCCATCACCAAGGTGAGATGCAGAGGTGACAGAGAAGGAGGACATATAGAAATTTCAGTGTTTCTTGGAATTCCCCTACTTTTGTAATTCATGAAAAGCCAAAAATGATATTGACTGTTACATGACATCTGAGGCATAAACACTACTACAAAAATAATGGGAGCTCCTCAGACAAGACTCCCATCCTACTGATGTCCTGAGTGACATCAGAATTAGTATCCTGTCAAATATTTAAACAACACATTTTAAAAATAAGAAAAGGGCTATACAGTCACTCAAATCACCACATACAAGGCTGCATTTAGCTAGCTCAGTTTCAGATTCATTCATGTTAAAGGCTGATACCTTTTCTGTTGCCCAAAACCATTTTACACTAAAGGAGACACAGTCTAAAATATATCAAAAATGGAAAGATTAGAAAATAATCAATGGAAAGAACTAGATGTCCTCCAAGTTTCAGGCAGAGGCAATATTTGTGTCTTTCCAGGAAATGAAGTCCTAGATGGTACCTGCTCTAATAGCTCAAACCACAACACTATCCTGGAGCCCACCAGACTAATAAAGCATATGAAGAAGACAAGTCTATAAAGAGGATATAACCTAAGAGGAAGAATAAGCTGATGGCTTGGGGAGACATCAGGGACACAATACTAAAAATCCCAAAACTATGTTTTTATATTTACTGACTACATTACATGTTAATAGTCAGCTTGTCAATGCAAATTCCATTTTTCTTTAAATTAGGGAGCAGGGAAGATGAAAGGCATTTGTGTAATAGGAAATAGTATGATGTGGTTTTCAAATACTAAAGATTGATTTTATGTTGTTTTTTTTCTTTTAAATTATCAATCCCAGGAGTTATTATTGATATACAAGATGAAAACATGGCTGTATAATTAATAGAACTACTAAAATCAAATATATTAGCAGAAATTACCTAAGAAATGGACAAAGTAAGAACCAACATTTTAAAAAAAAGAGTTAATATTGACTGTGTGTTGTTAATCTTGGTTGTCAACAATTTTCTGGCATGTTTTGCTTTAATGTGTTAGATTTCTTTCATATAATTGATGGTCAAATTCATAATCTCCATCAAGAGATAAAATCTTTCTCCATCTATTGGAGTGATTATGAGTTTTTTGTTTTATAGTGTGTGACCTTTGAGTAACCCTTGTGGTTAAGACAGCTTTCCCCTTTCCTTAGTCCTATTAGATATTCATATAATTCTATTTTTCTGGAGATTCTCTTGTCCATAGGAATAGTGCTGGGATTAAAGACATGTCCTACTGGGTCTGGCATTTATACAGGTTCTGGGTAATCTGATTTGGAGTCACCCATTCTGTGAAAGAAGAATCTTCTAAACCATCTCCTAAGCACAAAAAATGTACGTGAATGTGAAGGGGTGTGTTGTGTGTGTGCACGTGCCACAGTGTGCACGTGGCAGTTAGAGGAAATCTTACAGGAATTGGTTCTCCTACTTAGGTCATCAGGCTTGGTAGCAAGTGCCTTTGCCCAGCAGCCAGCCCATCAGTTCACTATAATCCAATATGGCCTCAGTTCAAATTCCTGGAAAGACTCCATTTGACAGAATTTAGTTCGTGCAGAGGTGATTCATTAAAGAAGCTCCAAAACATTAAATATGTTCACAGCGCTCATCTAGAGTTTATGTTTCACACAACCCTCAAGAGCATCTTATAAAAGACTCAACAAAGTGTTTACCACTGCCCAGGCCCCAGGAGGAAGTTCTCTCACCAACTCTGCTTCCTTGCTGATCCTTAGGAGGGCCTCCTGATACAAACAAGTCTCTTATATCCTTTGAGAGTTGCTGGGATACTACGGCTCTCTTCCATCTCCAGTACTCTTTTGTCATGTGTCTATTATACAATTAAGAAGTCTGCTTTAATGGTAATTAGAGACCAAACAGAGAAAGCATCTTAGAAGCAGGGCAGAGAGGAAAGGTCCAGGCAGTCTATGGAAGCTATGGCATAATGACAGGCAATCTAGCAGTTACCCTCCATTCCCCTAGAACCTTGTGCCCTAGTTTGCATTAAGTGACAACTTGACAAAGCCTGGAATCAAGTGAGGAAAAAAAAATCTCAATGGAGTAATGTATTTTTATTTATTTATTTATTTATTTATTTATTTATTGGTTTTTTCGAGACAGTGTTTCTCTGTGCAGCCTTGGCTGTCCTGGAACTCACTCTGTAGACATGGCTAGCCTCGAACTCAGAAATCTGCCTGCCTCTGCCTCCCAAGTGCTGGGATTAAAGGCGTGTGCCACCACCACCCGGTGAGTAATTTTTTTTTTAATGATTGGTCTATAGACATATCTGTGATACAGAAATGCCTTGATTGATAATTGGGCAGAGCATGCCAGCCGACTATGGAGTGCTTCCATTCCCTCAGTAAGTGGTTATGGGCTATAATGAGAAAGATACATGAATATCAGCCTGACAAGCAAGTCAGCCTACAGCATAGTTTTTTGGCTCTGAGAGAGACTTCCTACCTTAACTTCTCTGAACAACAGGCCTACAATGTGGAAGCACAAGTTGAAATATAATTTTCATTCCTCTAAGCTGCTTATAGTCACGGTATTTGCCACAAGCAGAATAAAACCAGGGTACCTACTTTTTTAATCACAATATCCCAGGATATCTGAACAAAGAGGGATCTTCAGATAGTTTTGCTCTACTATTTTGGAACCTATATTGGGTTCTTGAGATTTAAGAAACTCATAAAGCTTTCAAACCCAGTCCAGAAAACACATGTACTCCAAATTAAAAGTAGACCTTCCTACATCAAAAGAACCAGATTAATGGTGGGTTTTCCCACTTCACATAATTTTACTAAGATAATCTCTCACAGGTGTAGCCAGCGGCATGGATATTGCCACCTTCAGTGGAAGAGCCTTCCGACATCAATCATCAAAATCTCTCATAGACACAGCAACCAGGCATTTTAATGAGGGCGTGCCCTCAGTTGAGACGACCTCAGATCACTGTAGGCATTCAAATATATGAGACTTTGGGGCCATTCTTATTCAAACCACAGTCATTAGCCCCCAGTGGCTTGTAGCTCTATCATAACGAAAAAAAAAATCATAATTTTTGCTATCATAATGGCAGTCAGTCCAATTTCCAAAGTCCCCATCATCTGTAACAGTCTCAACAATGTTTAAAAGTCAAAAGTTAAAAGTAATCTCTTAACACTAACCTGCTGTGAAATCAAAACCAAATGCAGATCACATACTTTCTTTTTTTTTTTTTTGGTTTTTTTGAGACAGGGTTTCTCTGTGTAGCTGAGCCTGGAACTCACTCTGTAGACCAGGCTGGCCTCGAACTCAGAAATCCACCTGCCTCTGCCTCCCAAGTGCCCGGATTAAAGGCGATCACATACTTTGGACAATCAATGGCAGAGGATATATATTACCATTCCAAAAGGGAGGAAAGGGATCATAATGAGGAAACATTGGATCCAAACAGGAATAAAAACAACAGGGAAAATTCCAAGTCATAATTTCCACATCTGATGACAAAGCACTATTCAGAATTCTAAATCTTTTAGCTTTGTTGACTGCAACACATTTCTCTCTCTCTTAGGCTGGTTCCACACAAAGTCTGCAGCTCTCTTCCACAAGTATTCCATAATTCTGGAATCTCCAACATCCTGGAGTCTCCAACACAATACAGACTTCAACTTTACAATTTCATGCAAAGGCCTCTCTGAGCCTCCATGCAGGGACAACCCTAGCACAAACCTGGCCTCAGTAGCTTTTCCTAACCATGAAAGGAGATTCCAGACTGCCTCTTTTGTATCACTGACTCTAAAGCCAGAATCACATGGCCCAAACTGCCACGTTCTTTTGCTTGCTAGAGCTGGAATTTGGCTCCCTGTTCAAATAAATTTTCATCAGTTTTCTGTTTTTTTTCTGCTTAAGCAACCAGTCATTTTAATGAGACTATGACAGCATACACAAGACCTGTACAAGCTCAAGACTGAGAAACTCACAGCTCAAAGAAGGGAAAATATGCACAAACTTCCACCTCTAGCCAAGCCCCTATTTGATATCCATAGAATCTGTGAGAGGGAAAACCAGTACTCGTCAGTGGAATGACATTGGATGTATCAACCACATTTCAGAGAATGCCCAATGTGCCAGTGCATTTACCTAATAGAAATCTA
Organism: Grammomys surdaster; assembly: GCF_004785775.1. Lineage (NCBI taxonomy): Eukaryota > Metazoa > Chordata > Mammalia > Rodentia > Muridae > Grammomys > Grammomys surdaster. The sequence continues at coordinate 1,019,971 of NW_021620222.1, read as the reverse complement.
AATCTTTGGTCTTTTATGACTTTTCAGTGTTATTTTCATTTTTGCGGAAGAGTGCTTATGAGAGAGACATCATGATGTTGGGTGAGCGTGAGTGAGGGCAAGTGAACAGGAAGATGGTGAGAGGAGAAAATATATGACAAATTGTGTTATATAAAACTAAAAAATAGCCAGTCGGTGGTGGCGCACGCCTTTAATCCGGGCACTTGGGAGGCAGAGGCAGGCGGATTTCTGAGTTCGAGAGTTTGAGGCCAGCCTGGTGTACAGAGCAAGTTCCAGGACAGCCAGGGCTACAAAGAGAAACCCTGTCTCAAAAAAACAAAAAATAAATAAATAAATAAATAAATAAATAAAAATAAAATAAAAAAAATACAAAATATATAAATAAAAAGAAAAACCTAAGCAAAACAAATCAGCACTGGACCACCACAGACAAATACAACATTTAGTAAAACACACAATAACCACACAAACATTGCCAAACTGAAACTGTAATATTATATTTTAACTCAATACTATTTGGATAAAATGTGATAAAAAAAACAAAACCAATGTAATTCCACTGTGTATTACATTCTCATTACCTAAGTGTCATCCCTACACAGGGAAGGGCTAACATGCTAATATCTCTACAAGTCAGGATTACTACTTGAATTAGAAACACCACGGGACATTGTTTCCTTCCAAATTACCTGGTTCTATACCTTTTAACTCCTTCATGCCTGCAATGGAGGGTTCTTCATTTTGTCCAAGACAGAGGAGTAGCTCTGATTTTGATACTGAAAGGCCTGTGCATTAGAAGAGACATACAACATCTGTGTTATTTTATGTTCATTATAGTTGTTTTCACACACTGGGCTGTACCCAGTGGATAAGAGGAAACAGAATGGAAGAACCACAAGTGACTTCGTAACTGTTAATTGCTGACACATATTTTAGACTTTCCTGAAGTGAATACACTTAAGTATTTATATATGTTTATTCTCCTTTAAATTAGCACATGAAGAGCTGGAGAGATGGCTCAGCAGCTAAGAGCAATGACTGATCTTATGGAAGTCCTGAATTCAATTCCCAGCAATCACATGATGGCTCACAACCATCTTTAATGGAATCCAATGCCCTCTTCTGTTGTGTCTGAAGACAGCAACAGTGTACTCATATACATAAATAAGTAAATCTTTAAAAAAATGAACACTTGAAAAAACATAACTGGAAAAATCAACTTTTACAGACAGATACACAGAGTATGTGCTTTTAAATGTCGGACACATGTAAACATATTTCTAAATTGAAGGATTTTACTAAATGTAAACACAAGGTAGACGGGTTTCAAATGTTTGCATAAACAAGACAATCACCACTGTCTAGGAGGGACTGAAAGCTGAGACTCAGACAGTGGAAAGATGCAAATAGCAAACACATTGATAGACATCGTAGAATGAAGTAGAAGTCACAAAAGAAAACTCTTCTCACCCACAGAGACCAGGATGCTGTAGATCTCCAACATCACATCTCTATACAAAGTCCGCTGAGCAGAGTCCAGACACTCCCACTCCTCCTGGGAGAAGTCTATGGCCACATCATTGAACGTTAACAGACCCTGAAACGAAAATTAACATTTCCTCTTATGTCCATTGGTTTAGAAATTACCAACAGAATGAAATTAAGGTAACTACGAAATTTGTTCCATTATCAATACACATTTTTCTAAAGTTATGATCTGAGACAGAGGACATTTTGACTTGTCTAGAAAGATCCAATAGACCCCTCAGATGAATGGTTCAGGAGCAGGAGTATCTCCTCAGTGATGAATAATCACCTATATCCTTCTCTGAGGCAGTTAATATCTACATTCACCTCTGATATCGGAAAGTTTGTAAATATATCAGGTCATGCATTCCTGGAGAGAAATGAAGATAAAGAAAGAACAGACAGAAAAACAAGAGGCTGCACACAGGTGAGAAAATTTAAAGGATTAATATTGAGAATTATCAGAATAATAAAAAAGACTAAAGAGGACAATCATAATTATATGTCCCATGTTAGTCCTATCTTTTAGGAATTGGAGGACCTGGTGACGACCCATCTCTGTTATCTCCTGGAGCCTCCTTCAACTGGGTGAGTGGGTCCACAGGGTGACACTGCTGTAGAGGTGGTGAGGGCCACAAGCTATAGGCCTTTCAGTGTTGGTTCCTGGCTCCAGGTTGGGATCCTCTTCACCCACATAAGGACATCAGGATGGAAGTGTGGACAAGCTCAGACATGGGTAATGGCACAGCATCTTGAAATGTCTGTTTAGGGTCTATTAAGGAATTGAGGAGGAAAGAGTTAATAATCTACAAATATACAAGATAACAAACTTCTCTATATGGGGTACACCTGGCCTTTAACAGGGCAAAAGGTAGGAGACTGGTCCAATTGTTACCAGTCTAAAGGAAATATTTAGTTTACCTATACACTTGATACCCTGTGCCACAGCAGACACTCAGAAACAATGAATGCCTGCAGAGAGATAAAATTTAAGTTTCTCCTTTCCTACACTGAGATGGCCCCTTCTTCCAGCACATGATGGATGTCTCTCTATACCTGGCAATACGGATGCATGACCAGCTTTAACCTAACACAGGCTTGTTGGCATTTAAAATGGAGGCTAAGCACATTGTCTGTCAGAAGCCCTAGTGATCCTGTCCTCATTTTCTATTTGTCTTAGATACTTAATTAAAACAAAATCTATTCCTCTACTTGGGATAATGGCCAGAATCTGCAGGCTAGCCATAATAGCCTCCCCAATCACAGAACTTAACACAACTGATGCCACAGTGGAAGCACCATTCAGGCCACTAAACACAGCACAATCACAGCACCACCTGCCAAACACAAAACCAAAGACTTAATCCATCACAGTCCTTAGATCTGGGAAGACTACATGTAACTTTCATTTTTGGCTTGTGTACTTCTGCTTCTGTTAAACTGTTCTTGCTAACTAAGGTGTCAACAGAGGACGTGGTTATGTGCTTAAAAGCTCATCCTGAAAAAGGGTAAGGAATACACTTGGATCCCAGATACCCAGTGGAGTCAGCAGATGGCTAATAGAGACTTTCTATTGGCTTAACCCCTGTCACAGTAGACTTCTCTGGTTCACACTGCACAATACAACAGCTAAAAGTATTTCTCATACTGGCAATGCAACCTAGATGCCTTGGGACTAGAAGCCTACTTGATCATGGTGGATGATGTTTCTGATGTGTTCTTGAATTCGGTTTCTGAGTATTTTATTGAATATTTTTGCTTCAATGTTCATAAGGAAAATTGGTCTGCAGTCCCCTTGTCTTGTGGAGTCTTTTTGTTTGTTTGTTTTGGTTTTGTTTTTTTGAGACAGGGTTTCTCTGTGTAGCCCTGGCTGTCCTGGAACTCACTCTGTAGACCAGGCTACCGTTGAACTCTCAAACTCTCGAACTCAGAAATCTGCCTGCCTCTGCCTCCCAAGTGCTGGGATTAAAGGCATGCGCCACCACAGCCCAGCATAAAATAAGTGAGGGCGAGCCAGCCAGGAGTTGAACCTAGAATCTTCTGATCCGTAGTCAGACACGTTATCCATTGTGCCACTGGCCCGCCATTTGTGGAGTCTTTGTGTTGTTTGAGTATCCGGGTGATTGTGGCCTCATAGAATGAGTTTAGCAGTGTTCCTTCTGTTTCTATTTTGTGGAATAATTTGAGAAGTATATGTACTAACTTTTCTTACAAAGTCTGGTAGATTTCTGAGCTTAAACCATCTGGGCCTGGCCTTTTTTCATTTTGAGACTTTTGATGACTGCTTTTATTTCCTTAGAAGTTATAGGACTGTTTAGTTATAGGACTGTTTAGTTATAGGACTGTTACTTGATCTTGATTTAACTTTGGTAAGTGGTAGCTATCGAAAGAATCATCCATTTCATTTAGATTTTCCAATTTTGGGGGGTGTAAGCTTTTGAAAGAGAAGATGCGGCTACCTATTATCTATTCGACATAGTACTTGAAGCTCGAGCTCGAGCAACAAGACAACTAAAGGTGATCAAGGGAATCCACACTGGAGATGCAGAAATCAAAGTATAGCGATACTATTCATAGACAATATCATACTATACATGAGTGACTTGAAAATTCAACCAGAACTCCTACAGGTGATAAACACTTTCAGCAAAGTGGTTGGATACAAAATTAAATAAAAACTCAGTAGTTTTTAAATAAAAACTCATGTACAAACAATAAACAGGCTGAGAAAAAAGTTAGGGAGACAACACCCTTTACAATACCCAAAAATAATATAAAATACCTTGGTGTAACTCGAACCAAGCAACTGACAATCTGTATGACAAGACCTTCAAGTTTCTGAAGAAAGAAATTAAGGAAAATATCTGAACATGGAAAGAATATCCCATGCCACACACCCTGGCCTTCCTCTCTCCTCCTCAATGTGCCCTAGCACTCAACTTAAGCTAACACACCCTGCTCAACCATAGGCCATGCCTGCCACATGACCAGGTAGGCTGGTCATAAATTTTCTCCATCCTGTTTCTCCAAACCAAATAATCCTCATGGTCACCCCTAGTACCACAACAAATCATTGCCCCTGGGATCTTCTTTCCCCAGCCTACAACAAAAAACAACCACTCCCAATGAACACACCAGCTGAGCAGGCCAGTAAAATAGGCAACACAAAGCAATGCTCTCTCTGGAATTCCAGACAGGAGACAAAAACCAGGAAACAAAACACCCCTGCAACAAAAACAAACCCAGAAATCAGCACCTCAACCCATAAGCCCCCCAAACCAGATGCTAGCTTAAGAACACAATCAATAACAGTCAAGGCAATATGTGTTTACCAAAGCTTGTAAAAAAGAAACCAAACATAAGTCATTTTGAATAAAACTTCCATTTTTGAATATGGGTTAAATAAGTTCCCAAGACCTCCCTCCCTGGGTAACTGACATACTGGGTGGATGAGATATGAATGGAAGGCAAATCGCCTTGCCACCGATGAATAAACCAAACAACAGAAACATGGTAAGTGTACCACAAAGATATGTTCCTAAGAAAGTCCCGTGTCCCTAAATGCTGATTGGTGGAGTGCAATTTGACACAGAGGTTTGTGGTCTACAAGCTTAAAAGATCTGTAACATTCGGGCTCTAAGTCCCAATTTAGCTCCCTAGTCTGTTCTTCACACTGATGAATCAGTAGTAGCTTGATTACAATAAAGTTGTCCTGCTGCTTTAAGCTGTGCTGGACCTATCTAGTCAGACCCCATAACAAGCCCAGAGATCCTACTACAACAGGCCCTGAATATTCCAACACAGCTGAAGCACAAGAAAAAGGTCTTACAACCAACTATCAGAACATAATAGATCTCCTTAAAGAGGAAATGGTTTCCTTAAAGAAATCCAGGAAAACACAAACAAACAATTGGAGGAAATGAATAAATTGTAATGCCCAAAATTAACCTGTAAGCCCACCCACTCAGACCAAGTAACATCATGGAATGCTGGGAGTTGTAGTTCTTAAAAAAAAGCCTCATGGGAAAATATGATTGCCAAATGGGGTTTAGTCCGTAAAAGCCCCTACAACAGATGTCTTGGAGCCATTCAGCTGGGTAATAAAGGGAGTGGTCTAGACCAAAGTCCATCTTGGTCAGCATTTAATAAAGCTTGCTTCAAATTTGGCTCAAAATGGTGGAACTGGGTTTTCTCTGACAGACAATCTCAGGTTTAACATTATCCTTTAATGAAAGCAGGGGTGGGGTGAGGAGGAACAGTTGAAGGAAACAAAACTGTTTAATACTAAAAAATGGAAATAGTATCAATAACAAAAACTGAGTGAATTCTAGAAAAGAAAACATTAGGATGCAAACAGGAACTACAGAGGCAACCTTCAACAAAATACAAAAGAAAAAAGAAAGAATCTCAGGCATTTACTACAGAACAAATGGATCTATCAGTCAAAGCAAATGTTATTCCTGACACAAAATATCCAGGAAACCTGAGACACGATGAAAAGACCAAACTCAAGAATAAGAATAGAGAAAAGAGAAGAATCCCAGTTCAAAGACCCAGGAAATAATTTTTTAAACTTTTTATTGATTCTTTGTAAATTTTACATCAAGTAACCCAATCCCATTCATTTCCCAGGCCCTTCAAATACGATGTCTTCCCTTGCAACCGCCCTTCCAAAAGCAAATACAAAATAAAAAACAACAAAAGAAAACAAAAACATCTCATCGTGGATGTTACAGTATGTCATCACATGTCACATGGGATTTTATAGTGTGTCACCGTGTGTCACAGGGGTATACCCTTTTGTTTACTCACCTATATTTGCACATGTTCATTCCTAAAATTAACAAAACCACAGAAGAAAAGTTTCCCAGCCTAAAGGGGATGCCTATAATACTAGAAAAAGCATACAGAACACCAAAAAGATTGGACCGGAAAAGAAAAATGAACTTGCTACATAATAATCAAACACTAAACATACAGAACAAAGAAAGAATATTAAATGCTGCAAGGGAAAAAGACCGAGTAACATATAAAGGCAGACCTATTCGAATTAAACTCAACTTTTCAACAAAGACTCTAAAAGCCAGAAGGTAGACATGGTCATCCAGACAAAACCAACACAGAGAAATACTTGAGTTAATGGATTTTATAAACCATATGGGCATAACAGACATTTACAGCTCATTCCACCCAAACAAAAAAAGAATATAAATTCTTGGCACTTCACTGAACTTTCTCCAAAATTAACCACATACTCAAGTACAAAATAAATCTTTAGAATACAAAACTACTGAAATACTCCTGTATCCTATTATACCACCATGGATTAAAGTTGGAAAAAAAAAAAAAGAAAAAGAAACAACAGAAAGCTTACTAACTCATGAAAACTGAACAACTCTCTATTGAATTAAACAATGAGTTAAGTATATTTTGGTTTTAAGCCTAACCTTTTAATGTCTGAGATATCTCTCTGGATTTCCCTGGGAAAGGGAAATAGAATAGATTTTGCAAGTGGACTGGGGATGAGTGAAGATGAGAACAGGAAGGAGGGAGGGAGAGAGGGAGGGAGGGAGGGAGGGAGGGAGGGAGGAAGGAAGGAAGGAAGGAAGGAAGGAAGGAAGGAAGGAAAGAAAGAAGAAAGACAGACATGACACAAATGAAGGAAGAAAATTAAAGACTTTCTAGAATTCAATGAACATGAAAACACAACATACTGAAACTTATGGAAGACAACAAAAGCAATGCTAAGAGGAGAAAGTTCATAGCACTAAGTGCCTACATAGAAAAACTGGAGAGGCCGGGCGGTGGTGGCGCACGCCTTTAATCCCAGTACTTGGGAGGCAGAGGCAGGCAGACTTCTGAGTTCGAGGCCAGCCTGGTCTACAGAGTAAGTTCCAGGACATCCAGGGCTACACAGAGAAACCCTGTCTCTAGAGAAAAAAAAAAAAAAAAAAAAACCTGGAGAGATCTAATTCCAGCAACTTAACAGCTCAGCCTAAAGTTCAAGAACAGCAGTTCTCAATCTGTGGGTTGTGAGTCTGCCTAAGACCATTGAAAAACACTATTTCTGATGGGTGTAGGAATTAACACTATTGCTCTGTCTCCAGTTGGGTCTGCCCACAAGCAGATACCCCTACACGAGCACATGGAACTGTATTAACTTGTAACAGCATTAGAAAAGTTAAGAACCACTGATATACAGCTTGACCTAATGTGACCTTGCCCTCTTGAACAATATGACCTTTCTGGTGTGACTGTACACAGCCATAATTCGTGTAACCATGACCTTGTAACTATGTGTAGCTTCAACTCAAGTAAACTCTGCTCATAAGTGCCTAGCCCTCAAAATATAAACACTCTTATTCCCTGAATAAAGATGTCTATTGTCTGACACCTTAGTCTGCTTCATTATTAGGTTCCCAAACCCCAGGTTCATGTTGCCAACTAGAGTGGTAAAAACGTAAAAACACGTACTCTCCTAGAACATGCGTATAAATAAAATGGAATTTTGACACACATTGTCTGTTCTCAATAGAATACACCAAATAAGGAAGTAGCAGAAGTTGATCAAATAATGATTAAACACAAACTTGGCTTTATACAGAGGTAATAACCATTTATTTATGAAAAGCAGCAGAATAGAAAGCTCATGAGAAAATAAGGCAAAGTATTTGGTACAAATACACTGTTCTACCATTTGTGATTTTAATAAACTGTTTTGGTGAAAAGGAAAATGATTTTCATGATCATATTTCAGTATTTTTTTCTGAATATCCTACTTTTTAGCTTTGTAAAAATTATAATATCTTGATGATATTAAGTGTGGTACTTTTTGCACCTTTCTCTGTAAATTTCCTTAAAGCTGTTACTACTGCTAAAGAGGAAAAAAAAATCATGGTGAAGATCCACAGTCACAGCGAGAAAATCAGCATCAACACCCACTGGAGAGATTGCTAGCAAGTGTCAGCATAAAGGAAGGGCATTGCTTGATCAGTGTGATGTTGGGTGCTAACAACTAGAACAATCTAAAGGACTCCCTGTATCAAGTCACATAAAGTCAAGACGATTGGTAACGAGCACAAAATAAGAAAACTTGAGACTAGATATGACTGACGCATTTCTGACCTTCAAGTTTATAACACATTTAAATATTTCCTCTTAGTATGGGAGGGAAGAAGTCTTCTGATACTACTGCTTCAAACATCACTCTTGTCAAGGAATTACACCACTGCTTTGTGCCTCTTTCTCAGACTTGACTACCAAGTCCAATAGAAACCTAGATAGAAGAACTATAAAAGGGGGGGGGGGAGGTGTTTCTTACTCATTCATAATGATGACCCAATTCCATTATCAGTAGGCTGTGTTTATTTATAAAATCAAAAGTCTATAAACACTGCAGGTTATGTATGCTGGGGAGAATTTATCCTAACGAATACAAAATGGAAAACAGACAGAGGCAAACAGGTATCACCCTTTTTACAAGAGTTGACACTAGGGGCAGCAGTTCAGCAATTAAGAGCACTGACTGCTCTTCCAAAGGTCCTGAGTTCAATTCCAGCAACCAACCACAAGGTGGCTCACAACCATTTGTAATGGTGCATCTGAAGACAGCTACAGTGTACTCATCATATATGTGTGTGTACACACAAACACACACACACACACAAACACACACACAAACACACACACACACACACACACACACACATATATATATATATATATATTCTTTAAAAAAGAGTTGACAGACACAGACATACGATAAAAAAAAAAGAAAGCTTTGATAAAAAAAAAAAAAAAAAACTTGGTTAAGAAAAAAAAAAAAAATGTTCAGTTCAAGGAGGCTGAACTTCCCTGCTGCATGCAAGGCTGTATTTCATCCTGCAATGTCCCCTTCTCCCAACAATCCATAAGAGGCAGACAACCTCTTATGAAAAGTTTTAAATTACTACAAATGATAAAGACCCATAGAACTTTAAGGAATCAATGTTATTCCAGTGTATAACCAATTCCCCAAGTTAGAAATAAAAGTGGAAACTTAACTTCAAAGGCCCTAAAAAGATTTAAAGACAAACTACTCCAACATTGTGTCATAGGACGCCTGTACAGCATAAAGGAGTAGACCTCTACACCAACGTCCAGCTTTGTACCCCAAGATCATGTAAAAAAGGAGAGGATAGCAGCCCATAGTAGGAGGAAGAAAAACAAAATAAAATAAAACAACCTCTGTGTAGGCAAAAAAAAAAAAAAAAAAAAGACCCAGCACTTAAGAGATTTAGGCAGAACTATAACAAAAGCATTCATGCTCTCCTGCAGCAGTGCTAGGCTTCTCCTTACTCAGAGTGAAGGCAGGAAAATAAATCCGTATTAACTCAGATTTTTGCACGCAATAATTTCTTGGATAACTGAATGTAAAATAATAGCCACTAAAAAGGCATCTGAAAACTTAATTGCACCATTATCAGATGTATGGTATCATCTCCTCTCTGACTTTACCATGACAACTCCACACCTGAAGAATGAACATCACACTCATTGAGGTTGGGTGAATAGTTTGCTTCCGAAAAGAAAGCACCACATACCACATACCAGGCTGTCACTGGGAGTTTCAAAACCAAAGACTTAATATGATTACATTTAAAAGTGGCAGTTTTTCTAACCTGACTAGCTCCCAAATAACTGAGACAGAGACCTATTGACTTATTCAATAAGCTTTGATCACAATCACTGAGCCAAACTTTTAAGCCTTGATGCTACCTAGCTACTTCCCGGACATACTCTCCGAGTTATTTGCATTCTGCCTCTCCTTGGCTCCTTGGTGTAGCTGGGAGTCCCCATGGAGGACACCCTTGGCAAATCCTCCTCCAGCCTGACCTCACAGCAACAATCTCCTCCTTCCTCTACCTCATGGCCTTCTTTCTTGTACCCTCGCCTGCCTCATGGTGAGCTCCTTCTCTCTGCTCTTCTCCCTGGGACCCCTGACTGGGACTGGAAGTCTAATCTTCCTCTCTAATCTGCCTAGTCATTTGCTGTTTAGTTCTTTTGAGTTAATTGGGGAACATTCCTTACAGCATATTGATATAAGAGATTCTCCAAAATCCGTGACATTGCCTATGGCTGGGGTCTAAGCAGATCTCAGGGCACAGAAATCAGCATCTGAACACACAGTGCACAAGACCAGCCCTCGACAACTTTTACAATCAAGGACAACACATGTCAAAGACACATCTCCGAGTGGCCATGTTCTCCTAATCTATTTCATTCATAGGCATGAGGCTGGCAGCCAATATGAAATTTGACAAACCTGGGCTCTACCAGTAACAAAATGCTGCCTATCTCCTCAGCGTATGCTTGGCAAAATTGTTGTAGTAAGAGAACAAAACAAAGCCATAAACGACGGCTCAAACATGAAGAGCATCTGGTGACCGTATAGAGGTCCCAGGTTCAGCACTCACACGTGCCTCACAACCTCTGTAACTCTAATTCCAGGGTCTCAGATCTCCTCTTCTGGCTTCTCTGGGCACTAGGCACACACTTGGTGTACCTACTTATAATCAGCCCAATACTCATATGTGTAAAATAAAAATAAACCTTGAAAATGAAACACACAAATCTGCTTTTAGTAAAAAGCATTATGTATGTCTTCTGCACTTTGGCTCTTACTTCTACTCTGTTGACTCCTAACCTACTTCATGCCCAGCCTGGCCACCATAATGCAGTCATCCTCCAGCCTCTGCTTGGAGAGTGCCAAGATTACAGGACAGTCGTGTGCCACCACAACCTGCTGAACTTCTATAATACATAATGCTGGATTTCTACACTTAACCTCAAACCTGTGCACCAAGGACAGACATGGGGCCACTAGGTCACTTTAATTCTCCCTCTGCTTAATGTATGGAATCTCAGCCTCTGCTTTTCCTCCCCCCCCCCTTTTTTCCCCAAAAGTTTGCAGGGTGTGTAGGTGTGTGGGGGTGGGGTGGGGGGGTTAGTTGGAGAAAGTAGTTCGCTTTTTTAAAAAAAGAATTTTTTTTAAAAGGCCTATCCTTTCTATTCCAAAAAAAAGAAAAAAAGAAAAGATTTTAGGGCTGTTTTACCAGTGTGTGCACCAGGAGGCCAGAAGGGAGCAGCGGATTCCTAGGAACTGCAGTTTCTGGCAGCGCAAAGGCACAGTCTGAGTGTGGGTACTGGGAGCCCAACACTGCTCATCCACATCCAAGCTCCCCTTCTGCCTTTCATCCTCACTGGTCTCTACAAGAGGCATACTGGTTGAGGCTAGCCCTTGCCTGTTTGGATGCAGAAACCTAGGCTTCTGACCTAAAACTTCTTTAGAGCGCCTTTCTGCTCCCCTCTGCCAATCACCTGTCCTTACTACACCCACAGGTCACAAGCACAGACCAGACTACTGACTTAGCCACACATCTGCAATGGACTCCAATAGTTATGTAGAATGGCAACAGAAACTGAATTCGGTTTAGTTTTCTAAAAAATCCTTTTTGTTTTCAGCCCCAGCTCCATATAGGAAGTATGACACAGGAAAAGGAAGTGATCAGAACACCTGGTGTCTGGGGCTAACACTAAGGCTTAAGTCCCAGCTAGGATGACTGGGACCACACTAAGTAGCTTACCCCTATTTCCTGGCGTTCATATAGTTCCTTCTATTCAATAAAAGCAATCTTTTGCTAATACTGCTTAGGCTGGCATTGATACGTTTGGTCCCAGTTTGAGCGGAAACATACATAAATTTATTTTCCCGTTTTCACTTAGTCCTTGGAGTTTTTCTCCTCTCGCAGGCCAGTTACCAGCTACTCAGACACTAAGGGACCAGAAAGCAGCGCGGTCGCCCTCACAAGCACCGCACATTGGTCCCAGGCTCGGATCCTGCAGAGCCCATTCACTGAGTCCTGCCCAAACTGTGTCCTGAACGCACAACGTTCGCAAACGACGTGGCGAAATCGCACAGCAGTGCACACTGGGAAGTGACAAAAAGGACGGGAAAACCCCGCCAGAGAAGAATGAAACCAAGGCTGGTTCCCACCGGCAGCACAACCCGCAGCCCGGCAGCACAACCCGCAGCCCGGCAGCACGGTGTCCTGCCAGCCTGACCGCCACTCACCTCACGCTGCGCCTCACAGAGACAGGAACAAACTCCGCCCGCCCGCAGACACCCACAATTCCAACGGTCCAGACTCCAAGCGTACGCTGTTATAGCAGCAGATTACGTTCGGACCCAAGAGGGTGTGTCCTCTTAGGTCACTTCCGGTTGCTGTCTTGGTTACCACAGTCTACTCGCCTCCCACTTGTGGGACAGCGCACATGTGCGCTACCAGTGGCTGAGGTAAATCTTGCCAATACTTATTATGGCTCATCTAGTGCTTCCTGCTCTTTCAGAGAGTGCCATGGCCGCATTCACGCTCCAGTGATAAGGAAGCAACCATCGAACTGTCTCAGTTCCTCACAACCAGGCATGGCCTGTGGAATGTGATGCACCGAAAGTCCAAGGCTGTCTCACCTGGCCGGGGGAGTTGTTTACTATAGGTTTTTGTATCTATTTCTAGGAGACTGTGACATTGTATCGTCTTAAACCTAACTTTTTAGTTATTTTTAAATTTTTATTAGATTTATTTCATGTGTTTTGTCTACATGTATAATCTACATATATAAACATGCCTAGTGCCTGTGGAGGTGAGAAGAAAGTGTAGGACCCCTGGGATTGGAGTTACAGATGATTTTGAGTCCTCATCTGGGTGCTGTGAATGGAAATCAGGACATATGCAAGAATAGCAACTGCTCTTAGCCCATGTCTCTCCTTTTCTTCGTTTCTTCTGCTTACTTTCACCCAACCTTAAAAGGTTCTCATTTATTTATTTTTGAGATTGTTTCACTTTGTGGGCCTGACAGGCTTGGAACTGGCCATGTAGATCATTCCGGCTTTGCACTCTCAGACATCCCATGGCGTCTGTCTTCTGAGTGCTAGGATTAAAGTTGTTTACCATCACACCTGACCTTTTCTCATTTTTCGAAGATTGAAAACTAGGAAGGATTATCAGGAAACAGGAAAGTGAAGCCATATGAACCATTTAGAGTGAAAATATGAGAAGAACCATCAGGTACTTCTGACTGGGGGTATCTCATGGTTCCCAGAGGATAGAACTCTCCTCTTACTGAGAAGTAAACATTCCTTTTTAAGTGGCATAATAGAAACAGTGTAGAAGTAGATGGACAATGCAAATCATGGTAAATGGGGAGAATGGGGAATGCATCCAGCACTGTAAGTGAATCAGTAGACCTAATGTAAAGTATGAGGCTAATGCCAATGATAGTGAGAGGTGTCTACAGGGTAAATACATTCTAGCCCTGGAAGGTCTAGAACTATGTAGACCAAGCTGGCCTTGAACTTACTCTTACTTAGTCCTGTCTGTACTATTTAAATGCTAGGATCACACAGCAATGTGTCATCATGGCCCGTTCACAGATGGTCCTAGATCTTCCCACTGAGAACAGAGTACCCAAGTGATGATTTAGGGAACTCAGATTCATGGTCAAAGATAGAGGTCAGGAATCCCAAAAGACTAGGCTCAGCTATCAATCACCACATGTCACAATTATAATAAACTGTGAAAGCATTATGCTAATATCAGTTTTCCTCATTTATCTGTTACTTGTAAGCATATCATTATTGATAACTATACCTATTCATTGCATCTCAGGCACCACCTTGTTCTCCAGAGTTTGTTTCCTTACTGCAATCACTGTAGTCAGTAAACATGGCACAGAGCCCATCTTGCACCCCAGCCTGAACCCCAGCTCACTCACCAAGAAGATGGAGCACTTGCCTCACAGACTGTGATGAGTCACTAAAGAGAGGCAGAAGCTGAAGCTGCACACGCATAAGATCAGTCGTTAGAATCTGTACATGAGAGAGAACATGTTGTGACTGTCTGTCTAATCCTCAGTTACCTCACTCGTATTTTCCAATTTATTCCATCTTTCTGTAAGTTTCATTTTTGACGACCCAATAACAGTTTCCATTGAAGTCATGCTAGAGTTTCATTGTACATCTGTCTGTATTGATGAACATATAGACTTATTCCATTGGTTTGCTTTTGTGACAATAGGGGACAGAGTAGTGGTAAGCATGGGTGTGTGAGTGTCTCTTTGCTGTGATGGATCCCCAGAGCGTATGTGTGTCTAGATGTGAGTGCTGGGTCACAGAGTAGACAGACGGATCTGGCTTTAGTCATCTTAGGAACCACCATAAGGCCTCATACTGCATCCCTATCTCAAAAACACATCTTGACAAACAACCAAAGAACAACAGCAAAAACCCAGACTGACTTCATCAGGATTTCCACAATCTAAGTTCCCCTCCAACAGAGAATAGGGCTCCCTCTTCTTCACATTCTAAGCAGAATGTGTCCTTTCGTGATAGGCATTCTGACCAGGATGAGATGGAAATTTAAAGTAGTTTAATTTGCATTTCCCTTATATGTTAGGAAGTTATGACACTACAGATATTTATTGAAAGTATGTCTTGGCGGGCAGTGGTGGCGCATGCCTTTAATCCCAGCACTTGGGAAGCAGAGGCAGGAGGATTTCTGAGTTCGAGGCCAGCCTGGTCTACAGAGTGAGGTCCAGGACAGCCAGGGATACACAGAGAAACCCTGCCTTGAAAAACAAACAAACCAAAAAAAAAAATATATATATATATATATAAAGTCTTGACTGAACACTTCTGTCATGGTGTGCATGTTGTATTGTATTAAGAGGATGTTTTACAGGGGTCTATTCTTTTCTTCTAAAAGGCTGGATAAACCAAGGTGGTTAGGGATTGGCCATTTCTGAAGTTGTTTCGAAGCAAGTCTCTGGAAACAGCATCAGTTGAGGTTGGTTCAGGCAGGGAGCTGGAATAGCAGGTCCTCTCAGGTTCACTCCTGTCAGGGCTGTCCTTCTAGTCTTCCATTCTGCAACATACAAACCTGACATGCAGTACATAATTGTATAAAGACATTTGTAAGGAATGTGCAGCATGCACAAATCAGTTAAGGGAGGTTTTCTGCTCCTGATTTGGGCAGATGAAAGACATTTATCTTTCATTTAATGTTAGTTTGGATTATATCAGATTGTAAATCTTTTTTTTTCCAAGACAGGGTTTCTCTGTGTAGTCCTGGCTGTCCTGGAGCTCACTTTGTAGACCAGGCTATATCAGATTGTAATATCAATTTTTACTTATACCATTTAAAAGAATGGCATGAAAAGTCTTGAGGATTTTGTAGTCAACAAGGTCTATGGCTTTGCAAAGACACATTTTTAAATGTCTCAGCCTGTCTTGGAGCTGTTCTCAAGATGCAGGATCAGCTCATACATTTCCTGTCTTGTTTATCTTGCTAATCTTTGTCTTTTTGTTTGTAGCCAAGATCTTTAGAGAGTTTTCCCTTGTCAAATCTTATTTTTAATAATTTGGATGGAAGATACAGTTTTTCTTTTCTTGTTGGAAGAAATGTAAAATCTTCTGCCCAATATAACATATTTCCTTTTTTCATTTTGGAATTGGGACTTCTCTAGACTGTTCTAATTTAGCAATCCTTTCTGAAATCCAGTGTATCTTAACAGTTGTGCTATTTGTATCACTGACTTTTTCAAAAATTAAAGTCAACAAAGCACATTTCAAACTATCCTTGGGAAATATTATATCCCCATTTTGTTCTATGAGCATTTTCTTTAAGGTCCTGTTATACAATGGCTTGGCATTTAGGACTGTATGCTAAATCACGAATAGGCCTTATATCATGATGTCTATAAAATTGTTGTATGTTAATGAACATAAATCTCTGAACATCATCAGTTTCACTCTGTAATGGTGTTTTCTTTTTTCTTTTTTTAAAAGATTTATTTATTCCATCTGCATGCATACCTGCATGCCAGAAAAGGGCATCAGACCCCCTTAGAGCTGGTTGTGAGCATCGATGTGGTTGCTGGGAATTGAACTCAGGATCTCTGGAGGAGCAGACAGTGTTGTTAACCGCTGAGCCATCTCTCTGTTCCCATGTAAAGGCATTTTCAAAACAGTCATCATCTCTAATAAATGTGCAATCTCAGAACCATTCACCTCAGAACTCAAGACAGAAGTACATTGGAACTTGAAAATTGGATCAATTGTATGATGTATGTAAACCATGTATATACTTTAATTTTTTGAACTTTGCAAAATGCAATCCATTGTGTAGCATTGCTTTAAATTAGCATCAATAAGCAGAATCTGGATTTTTAATTTGATATATTATATCTTGATGGGCTTCCATTATTAATTTTTAAACTTCTGTGGAACCTTCCTGTCTAGAACTACATTTAGACTCTGGGAACTCTCAGGGGTCCAGGTTAGTTGACACTGTTGGTCTTCTTATGGTGTTGCCATCCCCTTCAGCTCCTTCAACCCTTCTCCTAACTCTTCTACAAGGGTTCTCGGGTTCTCTAACTCAGTCCAATCATTGGCTGTAAGTGTCTGCATCTGTTTCAGTCAGCTGCTGGCAGAGTCTGCAAACACAACATGGCATTAGTAATAGTGTGAGCATTCGGCACCCACCCATGGGATAAATCCCATTTTGGGGGGTCACTGGACAGCCTTTCTTTGAATCTCTGCTCCATTTGTGTCACTCTTTTCTTTTAGTCAGGAACAAATCTAGATCAAAATTTTTGAAGGTAAGTTGGTGACCTCATGCATCCACTGAGGGTCCTGTCTATCTACTGGAGGTGATCTCTTCGGGACCATGTCCCCACTGTTGGGCATTTCAGCTAAGGTCATTCCCATTGAGTCCTGGGAGCCTCTGGAACTTTCTAGAGATTCCCCATGGCCCCTACCCCCACAGCTTCATGTTTCCATTCATTCTCCTGACCCTCTGGGTCTCTCTTGTCTCCCCTCCCCCATACCTGATCCCACACCCATTTCCTTCCCACCTTACCTCTCCCACACAGGTCCCACCCTCCCTCCACCTCCTATGATTGTTTTGTTCCCCCTTCTAAATGGGATTCAAACATCATCACTTGGGACTTCCTTCTTGCTAAACTTCTTATGATCTGTGGATCCTGGATATTCTGCACTTTTTGGCTAGTATGCACTTATTGGTGAATACCTACCCTGAATGTCCTTTGGGGTCTGGGTTATCTCACTCAGGATGATGTTTTCTAGTTCTATCCATTTGCCTGCAAAAATTATGATGTCCTTATTTTTACTAGGTGAATAGTATTCCGTTGTGTAAATGAACCACATTTTCTGTATCCATTCTTCAGTTGATGGACATCAAGGTAGTTTCCAGCTTCTGGTTATTACAAATAAGGCTGCTATGTTCATAGTAGAACATGTGACCTGGTTGTATGGTGGGGCATCTTTTGTGTATAGCCCTAGGAGCCATATGGCTGGTTCTTCAGGTAGAATTATTTCCAATCTTCTGAGAAACCACCAGATTGATTTACAGAGAAGGATTGTACCTGTTAGCAATTCCACCAGCAAAGGAATTTCTCTACATCCTAGCCAGCATGTGCTGTCATTTGAGTTTTTGATCTTAGCCATTCTGATTGGTGTAAGGCAGAATCTCAGAGTAGTTTTGATTTGCATTTCCCTATTGACTAAGGATGTAGAACATATCTTTAAGTGCTTCTTCTCGACGATTGCAGATTCTTCTGTTGAGAATTCTCTGTTTAGCTCTGTACATTATTTTTTAATTGGGTTACTTATGTTTTTGGAGTCTAACATCTTGAGTTCTTTATCCATTTTGGATATTATCCCTCTACACATATAGGGTTAGTGAAGATCTTTTCTCAGTCTGTAGGTTGACATTGTGTCATGTTGACAGTCTCCTTTGCTTTACAGAAGCTTATCAGTTCCATGAGTTCCCATATGTCAATCATTGATCTTAGAGCCCAAGCCATTGATGGGCTGTTCAGAGAATTTTCTCCTCTGCCAATGTGTTTGAGGACACTTCTCACATTCTCTTCTGTTAGATTCAGTATATCTGGTTTTATGTAGAGGCAGCCATGGTGCAGGTGCAGCTAAAAGTTCTACATCTTCATCTGAAGGCTGCTAGCAGAAGACCTACTTCCAGGCAGCTAGGATGGGTTTTTGTTGTTGTTGTTTTGCTTTTTTTTTTTTTTTGGTTTTTCGAGACAGGGTTTCTCTTGTAGCCCTGGCTGTCCTGGAACTCACTCTGTAGACCAGCCTGGCCTCGAACTCAGAAATCCGCCTGCCTCTGCCTACCAAGTGCTGGGATTAAAGGTGTGCGCCACCGCCCAGCTAGGATGAGGGTTTTATAGCCCACACCTACAGTAAGACACCTACTCCAATAAGGCCACAACTTCCAATAGTGCTATTCCCTGGATCAAGCATGTACAAACCATCACACCTATTGAAGACAAGTCCCTGAATCTCCTGTGCACACTTGGATGTTGGTAAATGTTCCTGCCTTGATGATAATGGACTGAACCTGTAAGACTGCCCCAATTAAATGTCGTCCTTATAAAAGTTGCCTTGGTCATGGTGCTTGTTCACAGCAGTAAAACCCTAACTAAGACAGAAGTTGGTACCAGGAACTGGGGTATTGCAATGATAGGCCTGAGCATGCTTTAGTTTGGAAGAATTTTGGGACTTTGGATTTGGAATACAGTGGAATGCTTTAAAAGGGACTTAATAGGTTATCCTAGGAGATATATGGAAGACCCCTTTGACATCAGACATGAAGATGTAGAGTTTGGAGTTTGTCCAGCTGGTTTCATATCTTGCTTTGGGGATTACACATGATTAGATGAATCTCAGAAGAGGTTTTCAACTTTGGACTTTTAACATTTTTGAGACTGCTTTAGACTATGGGGACTTTTCAAATTAGACTAAATGTATTTTGCTTTATGCTATGTTTAGGTATGGCTCCCATAGACTCATGTTTGAACAAGCCTATGGGTGCCAGGGAGTGGATTGTGATGGTTTGTACATGCTCAGCCCAGCGAGTATCACTATTAGAAGGTTTGGCCAAATTGGAGTAGGTGTGTCACCCTGGGTGTGGGCTTTAAGACCCTTATTCTACCTGCCTGGAGGCAGATATTCGACTAGCAGCATTCAGATGAAGATTTAGAAATCTCTGCACCTCCTGCTCCATGTCTGCCTGGATGTTGCCATTTTCCTGCCTTGATGCTAATGGACTGAAACCTCTGAACCTGTAAGCCAGCCCCAATTAAATGTTGTCCTTTCTAAGACTCACCTTGGTCATGGTTTCTGTTCACAGCAGTAAAACCCTAAGACAGGTGTCTATACTCATGTTCTGCCTTCTTTCTAATGCTTCTCAGGACGATCTGTCCACATGTGAGACTTCACAGTGTTTACACTGATCATTATGCAGGAAATTGCACTACACATTTTCCTGCAGTGCAATCTGATGTATGCATTTTATGAATTGTGGTTTCTACCTCTCAGAAAATGATCAGTTTTGTCATTTCACATATATACATACATGTATATATGTATATATTATAATTGACATCTTGTCAGCTCAACCCATATAACATTACCAAATGTTAACCTTTGCTTTTTACATTATTCTCAAGATTTTATGTTTTATCATAATATAACACAGTCTAATTTTTAAAAGTCCTTATTTATTTCAAAAATTCCAACACTTTAACAACTCAGTGTTTCTTTAATGTATCTATCTCTTAGCTGTGGGCTCCTCAAAAATCAAAATGAAGTTACATCATACTTTCTTCTTCCAAGAAGAAAGAACCACTGCACTGTTGCAACACAAAGGCAAGATAAAAACCCAATGTTATAAATAACTGGGTGTTGCTGAGTCCTGCATGGCCTTGGTAGGGACAGAATGATGTGGTTCCTGCCCCTGAGACGGGGACAGCTGACAGAGGCCTCCACCAATATTGACTGCTGAGGGCATAAGAGCGCTTTTTTTCTTTTAGCATAATGTACAAATTTTACATTCCTCCACCAATGAGCGTCCTTCCTGTTACTGTTAATGACTCCATGATAATCAGATAGAGTCCGTCTGGAAGGCAAAGGTGTGGCTAATGTCTCTACAAAAGGGTAAATGCTTCTAGACAGCACTTAAGGCCGTGAAAAAGAACTCTTAAAAATATGTGTTCAAAAATACATAATTTCTCAAAAATAAGGATGCAATATTAACTATATGAAAGGCTTCATTAATCTAAAGGAACAAAAGCAGCCAAGCTGAGCCAAATTGACAGATGGATAAGGAAGGAGATAGAGAGACTAAGGGAGTGGCAATCGCAGGAGATCCCACCCAGCTAAATTATTTTGTTTATACTTACAAAAACAGATTCCTGAGTTCTGGGCTAGCCTGGGACAGAGGAAGATTAAACCCAGGTGTGGTAGAAATGGTAATTTCAGAATGAAGTCCCACCCAGCTAATTTACCATCTGAGTTTAACAGAGGCAAGATTATCTCTGAATTCTTTTGCAGTATTAAAAGAAAATGTATCCTTTCTGTTTCCTAAGAATTAGGGGACTGTGCTCAACGGATGAAAATTCATATGAAAATCAAATGGGAACCTGGATTAAACGACTAGATTGATATGTAAAATAAAAGACTGGGCTTGTTATCTGCTAGTGATGATGAGATACCAAGAGATTCTTTTAGAAGAGCAAGAGAGAACTGCTTGGAGAACCGTATTGAGCAGAAGAGAGAGAGAGAGAGACAGAGAGAGAGAGAGAGAGAGAGAGAGAGA
>NW_021620222.1:993113-998701 GCF_004785775.1 Grammomys surdaster | reverse complement strand
AGAGAGAGAGAGAGAGAGAGAGAGAGAGAGAGACAGAGAGAGAGAGACAGAGAGACAGAGACAGAGACAGAGAGACAGAGAGAGTTATCTGGAGATCTCCAGAGAAAGCAGAACATAGAGAGTGCAATCTGGAAAGCTGTCTCAAGCAGTACCTAGAGCACCAACCTGGACCCTCTTTGACTTCCAGTAGTTTATTTAGCCACTCCCAGACACTCCTTCCTCAGCAACTCTCTTCAAACTGAGGCTGGTCTTTGACAAGGTGTCCAATGTTGAAATTCAAATTTTCTTTGTCAAAAGTGAATTGTGCAACTCCACTTCTCTATCCATAGAAGACACAAGAATTGTCACATAGACTTAGACTAAATGATCCCATTGGCCATCCCAATATCCTGGGATCATTCACATGTTAAAGCACCACTAGACTTTGAACATTTCTGTAAGTGCTTCTCAGCCACTCAAGATTCCTCTGTTGAGTATTCTGTGTTTAGCATTGTACCCCATTTTTAATTGGGTTATTTGAATTGGTGGTATCTAACTTCTTCAATTCTTGGTAAAATTTGGATATTAGCCCTCCGTCAGATGTAAGGTTAGTAAGGGTCCTCTCTCAATCTGTAGGGTGCCATTTTGTCCTATTGACAGTGTCCTTTGCCTTCCAGAAGTTTTGCAATTTCATGAGGTCTGGTTTATCAATTGTTGATCTTAAAGACTGAACCATTGGTGTTCAGTTCAGGAAACTGTCTCCTGTGCCAATGTGTTCAAAGGTATTTCCCACTTTACACTCTGAGATTTAGTGTATACATTTTTATTGAGGTCCTTGATCCACTTGGACTTGAGTTTTGTGCAGGGTGATAAATATGGATCTATTTTCATTCTTCTATATGTACATATCCAATGAGATTAGCACCATTTTTTGAAGATGCTTTCTTTTCCCACTGTAGTTTTGCCTTGTTTATCAAAAATCAAGTGTACCTACATATATGGGTTTATTTCTGGGGCTTCCATTTGATTCCCTTGATCAACATGTGTGCTTCTGTACAAATACGATGCAGTTTTCTGTAAATCACTATTGCTATGTAGTACAGCTTGAGGTCAAGGATGGTGTCCGTTGGCTTAAAGGCTTCCTATGCCCCGACTGGCTGCCTTCAGAAGACACTTTTCTTTTTTCTTTTTCTTTCTTTGTTTTGTTTTGTTTTGTTTTGTTTTGTTTTGGGTTGTTTTTTTTTTTTTGAGACAGGGTTTCTCTGTGTAGCCCTGGCTGTCCTGAAACTCACTCTGTAGACCAGGCTAGCTTTGAACTCTCGAACTCAGAAATCTGCCTGCCTCTGCCTCCCAAGTGCTGGGATTAAAGGCGTGTGCCATCACCGCCCGGCCATTTGTTTATTTCTATATTGTTCCCTATGGTGTTTTTCTTTCCACATGTTCCAAGTTAAAAGTCAATCTTATTTGGTTTGTTCTTTCTCTATAATCTTGTGATTTACACATAATACTTTGTTTCCATGGTTTCATAGTATGTTCAGAGAATTGGCTGATAGTTAACTAAATTACTAAATTCAAAAATATCTGCTTTGGGGCTAGAGAGATGGATGAGCAGTGAAGAACAATAGCTGCTTGCTTTTCCAGAGGTCCTGAGTTCAATTCCTAGCTACCACATGATGGCTCACAACCATCTGTAATGGGATCTGATGCACTCTTCTGGTGTGTCTGAAGACAGCAACAGTGTACTCATATAAATGAAATAAATAATTTTTTTTAAAAAAGTCTGCTTTTGTAGTAATTTACTATGTAACTCAGCTTTGAGTTTGGATATAAACAGGCTCCCTTGCATTTAATCAGGAATGCTTCTCTCTTCTAATTCAGAGGATTCTGCAAGTTTGGCCTGATTGTAAGATAAAATTTGACATTACACTTCAATGGTTGCTCTTGGTTTTAGTTACCAGAACAATAGTCATTTTACAATTTTAACACCATTTGAGATGGGTTGTACTATAGAAATGACTATGTAGACCTGCATGGCCTCAAATTCATGAATGTGAATTTGTCTCCAAAGTTCTGGAGTTAATAGCATGTGCTATCATGCTTGCCAATATTTATTTTTGAAAGTGATTTTATGGGCAGGGATGGCAAACACATGAAATGACCTTAAGAGGGATTTTTTTTTTATCTATCTGGCTTACATTTGTTCTTTATTTCCATATTGTACGTGTGTGTGTGTGTGTGTGTGTGTGTGTGTGTGTGTGTGTGTACTATGTAGCACAGACCTTTCTCAAACTCATAGTGATTTTTCTGCCTCTTTCCCCTCAGTTCTGGGACTGAGGAAATGCTTTACCTTACCCAGCTTGAGAAATAAGTTTTATGGTGTAAGTTGTCTCTTTTTTGTCAAAAATAATTTTAATCATTATATTTTGTGTATGAGTGTTTGTCTACATGTGTGTCTTTGTACTCCACTCATGCCTGTTAGCCAGGGAGGCCAGGAGATGTTGTGAGAATTCCTGCAGCTAAAGTTACACATAGTAATGAACAGCCTTATGTACTGAGAGCGAAGAAAGCTGGGTGCTCTGGCAGAAAATTCAGTTCTCTAAATTTTTGAGGTATTTTCCACCCCAAGTTTTCTATTCTTGATAATGTTTTATGTCCAAGGCACTCTAGGTCACTTGGGGGCCAGAGTTCTGTTGAGTAGGCCTCTGTAAGAATAAGACAGGAAAGTGAACCACACTAAAAGAAGAGAATGAAATCCAGGTACAGACTGACTTTCTCAACCTGGGTCAGTATTCAGGGAGTGTAATGTCATGTGGTTCATTGTCAGCATATTTATTTTTTTATTTTTTTTTTTTATTTTTTTTATTTTTTTGGTTTTTCGAGACAGGGTTTCTCTGTGTAGCCCGGGCTGTCCTGGAACTCACTCTGTAGACCAGGCTGGCCTCGAACTCAGAAATCCTCCTGCCTCTGCCTCCCAAGTGCTGGGATTAAAGGCGTGCGCCACCACCGCCCGGCTATTGTCAGCATATTTAAAAAAACACGTTACAATTTGGGAAAAGGTTTCCAGGCAAAAATCAGTCCAATCTTCCCAGCACTTGGTAGGCAGAGGCAGGCAGATTTCTGAGTTCAAGGCCAGCCTGGTCTACAGAGTGAGTTCCAGGACAGCCAGGGCTGCACAGAGAAACCCTGTCTCAAATACCCCCCCCAAAAAAAAAAAAATCAGTCCAATCAGCCCAATTCCAAGTCTACAATAAGGCTTGATATGTGGCTACATAGAAACCCTTTTACAAAGTAAATGTGACTGTGACGGTGAGTTGTGTAGGTAAAAGACCCGGCATCTACTGTAGTTTCTGACAAATAGCAGAGATGTCCGCAGGCCATAAAGGACATGTGGCATCTCCCCTAATGATTGGGGACAGTCTAGAAAGAAAAGAGTTTAAGACAGTCATTTTGGAGAATTTGGGCAAGGTCTGTCTCTATAGCAAAAGTTACATGAGGTCTGCCTACACAAAACAAAAAGGTCACTGGATCATCAAGAAAATCCACTTCCAGCCTTTTAGGTTGAATGCAGGTATTTTATTTTCTTCATTGAGTACAGAACTCTGTATATTTAAGATTTCTGGTTTCCCTGGTGATCTGTGGGTGCAAGGACATTTGCGCACCAACATCCTGTTCTTCATTAAAGTGTGGCGCTCTCTTGAAAATGGGAGAAGCAGCCTCAGCCAAGGATGAGCTCCCTACATGGTTATCCCAAAATACAACATGTTCAGTGAATTTATATACACACAATCAACAGAAATGGAGACAGCAAATTATATTAATATATTTGAGCTTACTTATTCAAACATATGTAACAAGAAAGAAATTGGCTGGGAAGAATTTAGGAAAGCCCGGAGAGAAGACAAGAAAGTTGAAAGTGATGTAATATATGTAATTAAATATATAAAAATAAATGTTTAAAAAAAGGCATTTGTGCAGGGCGGTGGTGGCGCACGCCTTTAATCCCAGCACATGGGAGGCAGAGGCAGGTGGATTTCTGAGTTCGAGGCTAGCCTGGTCTACAGAGTTCCAGGACAGCCAGGGCTACACAGAGAAACCCTGTCTCGAAAAACCAAAAAAAAAAAAAAAAAAAAGAGTAGCATACTCTACATTGATGTCACAGCCAGAAGACAGACAACACTCAAAGCTAGTAAAACTGCACTCCTTATGGTTGTTCATGGAAGCAGCCTTTGAGCCAGCATCCTCATAGGCAAAAATAGCCTCATTTTGAAGTTACAAAATTCAGCATAGCTGTTCATCTAAGAACAACATTCACAATGCTGATAGCTGACTTTTCCTTGAAGTTTCTGTTTTTGTGCTCTCTGTTTTTCTATATATGGAAAATTGTGGTGTTGATACATATATCTGTTAAATCATACATTATGATTAATAGGTATCTTTGACTCCTGAGCAATCTACTTTCACAGTATCTGCTAAAACCTTACGGTACAAGATGAATATTCCAGAGAGATTTCTATCCACCATTTTACACTTTACATATGTTTCTGAATGAGTTTGAATTAAGAATTCCTTAAATACCTCTGCCTTTTATATTTTGACCATATTCAGAAGTGGATTTATTTAGCTTAGCATTCTTAGGAGTAAGTGACCCTGTATGTGAACATATCCAGACTCCTTAAGTGGAATCCTAATGCTTCCTTTGTTGATAAAACAGAAAAGCATTGCTTTGAAAATGATTGTCATGTTCTCCTTTCCTGCAACAGGAACAAAATCTTTCTCAGCTCCTCTGTCTTGGCTCTTGTGATGGTTATTCTTGGTAGTCAACTTAGCTATACATGGAATTAACCAAAAATGCAACAGTTTGGTACTTCAAGGGATTTTTCTTAATTATATCTTTTTAAGTTGCAAAGCCCTTATTCAAATCTGGATCTTTTGAAGTGATAAGAAATACCTTTCATCTAGGCCACAGCTTCTGGTGGCAGCCTTCATTTATAAAGGTCATTGTAGATGGTAGTTCTTTCTCCTTGTCTTCATGTTCTACCTCTGGCTAGCAAGCTCATTAAAACAAACAAAAAAAACTAGCCTATTTTTTAGTAATTCTAGTATAGACTGAAAACCAGCTGAGACATCCAGTCACATCGATTGAGCCAGTATATTCTTCATCTGTCCATTTGCAGACAGCCATTGTTGGACGGGTTGGACCACAGCTTGCAAGCCATTCCAAAAATCCACTTTCTATATACACTGAGAGATCCATCCTACCCGTATCCGTTCTGTTCTTCTAATACCTTTATTAATACAGCTGTGGGTTTTTCCCCTTCCCACTGAGGAAGATGTGCTAACAATAGAGTTCGTCATCTGTTTCCTGCTTTTCTCCCATGGTTGTGTAAAAGGTGAAAAGTAGCTGCAGTTTACCTAACTTAACCAGGAAACCATAGAAGAAAAATCTTAGTGTTTCCTAAAAATCTCTCTTTAATTGTTACTATTCTGGGCACCTTTCCCCTGTGGGCAGGATTGTTTATTTCACTGCAATTTGAATAATGGGCCCTGCAAGCTATCTACCTAGATTCCAGGAGGAAGAAGGGGAAGTGCTGGAAGAGAGAAGGGTAGGG
>NW_021620222.1:939279-963113 GCF_004785775.1 Grammomys surdaster | reverse complement strand
GATCTGATTCTACTTTACAATTAGACCAAATTGTAAAATTAATTCTTACAGATAAAAAAGATTCATCTATGTAATGAATGTGATAAAACTTTTACATGTTCCAATTATCATTGCAGGCATGAAAGAAGTCCTGCTGGAGAGAAACCCTATGAATATCCACAATGGGATAAAGCCTTCACATCTCACAGTCATCTTCCAAAGCATGAAAGAATTCAAACTCGAGAGAAACCCTCTGAAGGCTTTCAACAGAGTGAAGCCCTTGCATGTCATAGTAGTCTCCAAATACATAAAAGAACAGATTCTGGAGAGAAACCCTACAAATGTAATCAGTGTGATAAAGCCTTTTCACAACCCAAGTATCTTCGAATACATGAAAGAACACATACTGGAGAGAAACCCTACAAATGTAATCAGTGTGATAAAGCCTTTGCATATCACTGTACTTTGCATTTGCATAAAAGAACACATACTGGAGAGAAACCTTATGAGTGTAATCAGTGTTGTAAATCCTTTGCACAAAGCGGTTATCTTCAAATACATAAAGTAATACATACTGGAGAGAAACCCTACAGATGTAATCAATGTGATAAAGCTTATTCTCAACCGAGTCATCTCCTAATACATAAAAGAACACATACTGGAGAGAAGCCTTATAAATGTAGTCAGTGTGGAAAATCATTTGTATCTCACAGTCATCTTCAATCTCATGAAAGAATTCATACTGGAGAGAAACCTTACAAGTGTAATCAATGTGATAAAGCTTTTTCACAGCACTCTAGTCTCCAAATGCATAAAAGAACACATACTGGAGAGAAACCTTACAAATGCAATCACTGTGATAAAGCCTTTTCACAAAGCAGTAGTCTCCAAATGCATACAAGAACACATACTGGAGAGAAACCTTATGAATGTAATCAGTGTGGTAAAGCCTTTGCACGTCACAGTAGTCTCCAAACCCATAACAGGCATCATACTGGAGAGAAGCCCTATGAATGTAATCACTGTGGTGAAACCTTTGCATATCACAGTAGTCTCTGGAAACATAAAAAGAATCATCTGGGAGAGGAACCGTATGGAGGTATTTAACATGTAAGGTCTTTGCATATTTGTATAATCTTCATCGTCGTGAAGGTATTCATACTGCAGAGAAACCATATAAATGGAAGAAATGTGGTAAATCTTTTGCACGTCTGTTATCTCTTAATGTAGAAAAGAATATGAGAAATTGTTATAAAAAAAACAGATAATGGAACTGGCAGTTACAGTTGAGCATTTTGAGACTTTTTGTCAGCAAATTAATATTACCCATATTACTGGCATTCCTTATAATTGTCAAGGACAAGGGAGTGTGGAAGGTGCCCATGGAACTTTAAAACAATGTCTTCATAAAATAAAAAGGGGGGAGGTATATCCCCATATACTACAAATTCATTTAATCATGTTCTTTTTATTTTAAATCTTTTAAAAAATTTAGATGCCAAGGAACTTTCTGCTGAGTGTCTATGGCACTCTATAACTAGGTATACTTATGCATAGGTGAAAGGGAAGGATCCACTTACTGGCATATTGCATGATCTCCATCAGGTATTTAATATGGGGAAGAGGGCATGTTTGTGTTTTTTTTTTCTGCAGGATGCTGAAGGAGCATGGTGACTGCCAGAGTCAAGGTTGAGACATGCTAATGCTGGGACAAAAGATGTTGGTGACCTGTGGGCTTTCTGAGTGCCCTGACAATGGTGACTGGGAAGCTGTTTTGGATATATGTTCCCAACCCACCTTTGCTTACCTATACCCCTAATGGGACAAACTCCCTTGCCTCAAGTTTTTAGACCTTGTGGAACAGAGAATCAAAAGGAGAGGTTATAATGACTCTTGTATGTTTATTAAATGTGACCAGTTATTCGGACTCAATCATGGGCTGGTCTAGAAATCAATCCAATATTGGAAATAACAGTCTTCATTTGGAAGGCTGGTTCTGGACATTTTCAGAAACATATTTGGAAATTAGCTGCAGTTCTCTATGATGTTATGTTAGCAAGAGATAAAAGTTGGGATAGGATCTAGATTTCAAATAAGTGTTAGTACATACGTTAAGGTTCTTTTAATTGTCAAGTTAAAATTACTTTTGTTTCTTCTACAATATTTAATGTAAGTTGCATTGAGAAAGTTACACTTTCTAATTGTATTAGTGTGTAGAAACCCGGCATGTCTGTTATAGAGGTCTATCAACTAGCTTTTGTTTTATTGCCCTGAATATCACAGAACCTTGGTATTCTGGAAAAGGCTTGCAAGTACTGGAAGAAGTGAGTCAGGCTTTAAGCAGAAGCAAGAGGGGGTAGTGGGTTTATAACAGCTTTAATTACATTAATTGCTAGCACCACTGCTTCTGCAATTTCTTTGACACAAGAAGTTAAGACAGCTACTTTTATAAATCATATAGTAAAAGTTACTAATGTTGAATATACAAGAGGATTTAGATAGGCATTTGGAACAACAGGTTGATGCTCTTTATCCTATTCAAATTATTGGAAGGAGGTTCAGAGTTTAAGAGTATGGAGCCATCTCGAGTGTCATGCCAAATACCATTGGATTCATGTTAGTTCCAAAATTTACAGGGGCAGTCATTATAATTAGGGAAAAGTTTAAAGACACTTGCAGTGTATTTGGCATAAGTCTAACACCTCTCTGGGTGTTTTAACTTTGTATAGTGAGCTTATGAATTTCAAGAATGCTGCTCTGCTAAGTGTTGATGTGGCAGATACTGCTGATAAAATTACCCATGGCCTGAGGTCAGTATTTCTGTTTTGGTCAAGCTTCAAGAATGGCATATATAGCTTGATCTTGCTAGCCCTTTTTGTCCTGGGAATACTTTTATTCCTGCCCATTGTCTTAAAGCTTGTCTTTAACAACATCAACATGTTGGCATCCAAAGTACATGGCTTGAAACTGAAAATGGACCCCCCAGATAGAGTTTTTATTTAACAGGCTGGCAAGCCACGGATGGGTAAGATTCTGCATAGAGCCTTACCAACCTAAGACATAAATGCATTGCCTTTGTTAATGCATATTCCACGACAGGTAAGGAGGGCATTCTTGTCAGAAAGATCTAAGACAGGCTCAGTCTTGTTATATGAAGCAAAAAAAAAGGGGGAGAAGCGGAGAGATTTGGGGGCTGCTTGGCAAGAATCTGATATGGACCAAGGACAAGGAAATGGGTTCCTTGGCACTAAAACCATCTAGTCCTAGGCTTTATTTTTTGGTGAGGAGACTTTTAATGACTGCTGCTATTTCATTAGGGGTTATGGGACTCTTTAGATGGTTTATCTGATCCTGATTAACTTTGACACCTGGTACCTGTCTAGAAAATGGTCCATTTCATCCAGATTTTCCAGTTTTGTTGAATATAGGCTTTTGTAGTAGGATCTAATGATTTTTTTTTAATTTCCTCAGTTTCTGTTGTTATATCTCCCTTTTCATTTCTGATTTTGTTAATTTGGATACTGTCTCTATGCCCTCTGGTTAGTCTAGCTAAGAGATTATCTATCTTGTTGATTTTCTCAATGAACCAGCTCCTGGTCTTGTTGATTCTTTGTGTAGTTCTTTTTGTTTCTACTTGGTTGATTTCAGCCTTGAGTTTGATTATTTCCTGCCGTCTACTCCTCTTGGGTGTATTAGCTTCTTTTTGGTTTTGAGCTTTCAGGTGTGCTGTAAAGTTGTTAGTGTATACTCTCTCCAGTTTCTTTTTGGAGGCACTTAGAGCTATGAATTTTCTTCTTAGAACTGCTTTTATTGTGTTCCATAAGTTTAGGTATGTTGTGCCTTCAATTCTAAAAGGTCTTTAATTTCTTTATTTCGTCTTTGACCAGTTATCATTGAGTAGGGCGTTGTTCAGCTTCCACGTGTATGTGGGCTTTCTGTTTTTGTTGCTATTGAAGACCAGACTTAGTCCATAGTGATCTGATAGGATTCATGTGATTATTTCAGTCTTCTTGTTATCTGTTGAGGTCTGTTTTGTGACCAATTATATGGTCAGTTTTCGAGAAGATACCATGAGTACTGAGTTGAGAAGAAGGTATATTCTTTTGTTTTAGGATGAATCAGTGTAGTCTTTATACAAGAGTAAAACCTTTAGTGTGTAATCAGTCTGTTACAACCTTTACATCTCATGGTAATGCTTGAGGACTTGAAAGAACTCATAATGAAGGGGATTTGGTAAGATCCTTAGCCAATACACATTCTGTTACATAAGATTATCCTGACATGTTTGCTCCTGCAAACTCATCTGGACAAAAGCTAATAACCCTTTTAGATTTCATACTTTAATTACATAAAAAACTCATCTGGGTATAAAACTTTATAAGTATGTATTAGTGCCTTTTCTATTGCTGTGATAAAACAGAATGTCTGAGGCAACTTATGAAGCAGTTTAATTTGGCTTATGGTTCACACCATCAAAGTATCATTACATGTTTCAGACATGGCAGTTAAAGGGGGAAGCTCAGAGCTCACATCTTCAACCTACAACATGTAACAAGAAGTAGGAACTAGAAATGGCATGTAGATGTAAACTCTTCAAGCCTATCCCCAGTGAAGTATTTCCTCCACCAGGGCAGCATTTGTTAAATCTTCCTAAATGATATGATCAACTTAGAAGAACGGATTTCTCT
The DNA here is from genome assembly GCF_004785775.1 of Grammomys surdaster. Taxonomy (NCBI): domain Eukaryota; kingdom Metazoa; phylum Chordata; class Mammalia; order Rodentia; family Muridae; genus Grammomys; species Grammomys surdaster. The sequence continues at coordinate 958,446 of NW_021620222.1, read as the reverse complement.
GACTGCAAACATACTTTCTTGTTTCTGTTACATGAATCAAACCATAAGAAAAAAACTGAAGGTAAGCCTTTAGATGCCTTAACACTGTTGTTACAGGAATGAATGCTTGCACAAGAAAAACATTCATGAGTGAAAATGTATTTGTTTAACAATTTCTTTCCATTTTAATTATGTGATGTCAGTGTATCTTTAGCTTTCACATGCTGGTTAGATGTTAGTCCTTGGATCTCCTTGGAGCTGGAATTTCAGGACTTCATCAAAAACCTGACCTGGTCCTGGAAATGAACTTGTATTAAATGTTTGGCCATGGCTCTAGCCCTGTAAATATTTTAAAGGCTTTATTGTCTTGACATCAGGTAATAAATAAACTCATACAAGAGAAAAATCCTATTCATGTAAATAATATGTTAAAGATTTAGACATCCCATTCAATCACCAGAAGAATTAGTGCTGCACCTCTTTTTCATAATAGCCTTGAAGCAAGTAAATAGTTCACCATGTTTACACAAGTCTGATGGTTCATATCTCCACATGTGGCTTATATTTTGACAATTTTGAAGTTGATGTTGAAGTGTGCTGTGTGTGTGACAAATCCCTTTACTAAAGTTTATTTGGTAGCTCTTATATTCCTTCTGTGGCTACTGGATTTTTGTTTTTGTTTTTGTTTTTCGAGACAGGGTTTCTCTGTGTATCCCTGGCTGTCCTGGAACTCACTCTGTAGACTACAACCGCCCAGCTCTTTTTTTTGCTTTTTTTTTTTTTGGATGTGGCTACTGTTGTCTTCTATCATGCGACTGTTGTCTTCTATGATTCTATCATGCTTTTACTTGGTAGCAGTTATCTTCCTGCTTCAATGTATAATGTAGTGTGTATCAACTAAGTGACCCATTGTGTATTTAAATACTGTGCAGCATGTAATCATACTTTTCAAGTAAGGATGTCTGTGATTGGTTGGGGGAAGGGGTCTTGTGGTTTTGTTTGTCATATTCACAAACAAATTACTTTGAGGTGTTGTTTGCTATCCAGCCTGGCTTGGATGTCAGTAATTATTTAGGGCTACATAGAACTCTTGATTATCATGTGTCAACCTCCTGAGTACAAGTCCAAAAATAGAAGATTTACCCCAATGGATCTTGTTTTATTAATACAGTTTAACAACATTAATATTGAAATGTTTAGCCGGGCGGTGGTGGCGCATGCCTTTAATCCCAGCACTTGGGAGGCAGAGGCAGGTGGATTTCTGAGTTCGAGGCCAGCCTGGTCTACAGAGTGAGTTCCAGGATAGCCAGGGCTATACAGAGAAACCCTGTCTCGAAAACCAAAAAAAAAAAAAAAGAAAGAAAAAGAAATGCTTAACAAGTCCAATCACAACCACAATGAGGTGGCCAGTTGCTCTGAATGAAGCACCTTATCTATGACACAAAGTAACAAAAACTGAAAGGTCTTATAAAATTATGGTACTAATACAAACTAGCACAGCTAATCTGAATTACAGTAAGATGCATCCTCAAGAAATTAAACATTGAACTACTGTATGATCGTGCTATTACACTGTTGGCTTAGTAGCCAAGGAAATTACTATGCAGAGACATCCTGCAGCTCTCTGTGCATTACATTGTTCATGAAAGCTAACATGTAATCAAGGTGTCCATCTACAGAGAACAGTGAAAAACATGTGGGAAATAGACTAAGTGAAGTTCTAAGTGAGCTGAAGTTCCTACACTTGCATGGACACATTTGGAGAGGGCACTGTGTGGAGGTATAGTGTTGTTATATCCTCTGGCCCTTTGTTCTTTATCTTATTAGGTATACATGTCTGTAGACTTGATTAGTGAACTAAGTGGTGAAGGAGCATATCAGGCTGTGTTTCAGATGCTAAAAGAAAGCATCTCAGGCTTGCTCCACTCCTCAAATTGTGGGTGGTGGGCTTGTATGTAGTCATTGTTGTAAAGGTACAGGCTTGCATCTGTTTTACTGTTTTGTTTTTGAAGATAGGATGTTCAATTAATACAGAATGCCATTTATTTTTCTAGCTTTGTGTTCATATGGCTGTTTATTGTTCAGTATATGGAAAGAAGGGTTTAAACTGGTACATTGCCCAGTAGTAAACATTGCATCCATTTGATGAGGCAGGTGGGGTCATAGTTTCTAACTATTTTATATGCTGTTCTTCCTTTCTTTTCTCTTCTTTTCCTTTATTTCTTTTCTGTTCTTTTTTTTTTTTTTTGAGTGTTTTATACCCATGATCATTGGGGATTATGTTGTGAGACTTTTCCTGGGAGGACATGACACACATGAGTACAATCATGTTGTGAGACTTTTCCTGGGAGGACATGACACACATGAGTACAATCATGTTGTGAGACTTTTCCTGGAGGACATGACACACATGAGTACATAGCCTAGACTGGAAACCCAGACAGAGCACAGTAACAATTATACTAGAATCCAGCTTGGTGAACCAGGAACACAGATGGAACAGACTGAAGGAATGGAAGACCAGTGATTGGTCAATTTTGAGACCCATCCCATGGGCAGGCTCCAATCTCCCACACTATTAATGATGAAGTGTTGTGCTTTGCATACAGGAGACTATCATGGCAGCCCTCTGAGAGGCTCTACCCTGCAGATGACGGAGACAAATGCAGATAACCACAGACAAACATTGGACTGAGGTCAGGACCCCAATGGAAGAGTTAGGGGAAAGACTGAAGGCCCTCAAGGAGGTGGCAACCCCACAGAAAGACCAGCAATGTCAACTAACCTGGAGCCCTGGGTGCTCCCAGACACTGAGCCACCAACCATAGAGCATACATAGGCTTGTCTAAGATTCCCCAGTACATATGTAGCTGAGGGCTGCCATGTCTGGCCTCAGTGTGAGAGGATGCACCTAATCCTGCAGATACTTGATGCTCTAGGGTGGGGCAACATGGCGGGGATGGCTGTCCTCTCAGAGGCAAAGGGGAGGGGGAAGAAGAGGAACATTGCACAGGGGGGACTGGAGGGGACATTATTTTGGATATAAATAAGTAATTTATGAAAGAGAGAGGAGCGGGGGAGAGAGAGAACAAGCAAGCCAGCCCGAGGGCAATGAAGACAAAAGAGATGTGACCCATACCTCACCCTTCATGACCCAGGCATGAGCAGAACAAAGTCACAATCTTGTTGTTTTTGTTTGTTTGTTCGTCAGTCTTGTTTTTTTTTGTTTGTTTTTCAAGACAGGGTTTCTCTGTATAGCCCGGACTGTCCTGGAACTCACTCTGTAGACCAGGCTGGCCTCGAACTCAGAAATCCACCTGCCTCTGCCTCCCAAGTGCTGGGATTAAAGGCGTGCGCCACCACCGCCCCAAAGTCACAATCTTAAAGTAAACACAGAATCCAAAAATCCTTTTATCTTCAGACTGATAGTCATGACCAGAAGAAAAACCTATGGGTTTTTTTGTAAGGGGGCAGGTACAGCAGGGTGTCACATAGCTGAGGCTAGCATCAAACTCATCAAGCTAACTAAGGGTAATTGGATTATAGGTGTGTTCTATCATACCAGGTTTTATGTGTGCTGGGGATCAAGCCCAGGATTCTGTGTGTGTTTGGCAGGCACTATAACTAAGATACAACAGAAACATATTTTTTTTTTCAATGTTAAATTGTGTAAAGTGATTTTGGTCTGGTACAGCAACTTTAAAAAAAAAAACAAATTGATTGCATTTACATGCGTGCCCTCTGGAAGTGGTCAAGAGTCCTAAACACACTAACAGCTTTTTGTATAGGAGATGGTTACAGGGCAGCCATGGAAATGAACAGGGAGCTCAAAGTATGGAGATTCTCTACAAGGACAGAACATATAGAATGAAATCATGTATTTAAAACAGGATTTATTCTACTGGCTTATAGTCTGGATAGTCCAAGTATTTGCTGTGCCACTGAGAATCTGAAAATTGCCCAGTCTGCAAGCCTGGATGGATGTCTTAGCAGTTCCAACCTGGTACTGAAGGCCTGGAGGATTTCAAGAGAGCTGCTAGTATTCAGTCAATGTTGGAAACACAAAGAAGTTGTTTCTAAAAATCAATGAAAGAATACAACACCCCCAGGGTAGATGAATACTTCACAAGAGTGAAGACAAGGATTTTTCAGAAAGCAAAAGCTTTCCATGTTCTTCATATGAGCTTCCACCAAAAGAGTATATTGACTACATTTAGGGTGGGTCTTCCCATTGTAATCAGAAAGTTCCCTTTGAGAGTGCTCAGTGACTTGCATGTTAGTTGACACAAAGTCCAGGTCAACCAAGAAGCTATCACACAAGAGGGTTTGGTGATTGCGCCTTCTTGATAAGGAGTGAGCACCATTAATTGTGGGTCAGAGGCGAGAGCAATAAAGCTGAGGCCAGGAGAAGCACATTACTAGGCCTCCAGACCATCCTTCTATATTTATATGGCTAGCTGCATACAGCTCTGTATGGAGCTCTGTGTTCACATCTAACAGGTCTGTGGATTTTCACAGTCTGGTCCACTATTTGGGTTTTGAAAGCACAGAGGCCCACGAGCAGGAGCCCCTATGTCTCTTCTACAACCAGACACTCAAAGTGTCTGGGTTGGACTTCTGCCTTCCCTCAGTGTACAAAATATGTGGCCTCTGGATATCACAAATTGTGAAGCTTGAAATCAGTGTTGGTTCTTTATATACACACAGACAAGTTTCTTAAGTGAATACTGTTCTGATAGTCATAGTTTTGATTGTGATTTTCTATAGTCAGCCAGTATGAAGCAGAAAATGGCAAGACCATAGTAATTACATCAGATTCTAACTGCAACCAATAGTCTACAGTCCCTTCCAACGTTACCATTATTACAAGGACAGATAAAATATTTTTCCAATTTGCCGTTTCTATTCTTTTTTCACTTTTGCTATATTGTTAGTGCCTTTATGTTATTTCATTTTTCTAAGTATTTTCTGCGTGTATTTTTGTTCTTTATATGCTTAGTTCTGTTTTTATTTTGTAGTCATATTACCTTATCTCTACTCTTCCTCTTTTCATACATCATACTTTCCTTGTTACTTTTTAATTTTGTATGGAGTTGTGGGGGCCGGAGCAGGTGACAGCGCATTGTGAGACCAGAGCACAACTTCATGGAATGATTTCTCTCCTTCCACCTTTATATGAGTGACAGGGATCAAACTCAGATCATCAGCCTTGCAAGATAAGAGCCTTTACCTGTGTTGTCATCTCTGTGGCCCACTTCTTGTTTCTATTTTCCTTTTACTTAAACCTTCCTTTTGCCATGTTGTAGGCTTAGATTTTTCAAAACCTACTTTAATTGGGTTTTTTTCTTTTGTTTTGTTTTGTTTTAAATGCTTTAACCTTCCTTTTAGCCCACCTACCAGAGGTAGGGGGAAGAAAGGTTAGTAAAAAAAAAAAATGAGGGTTGTGGATCTGTTTAGAAGTAGTTCTTTGGGGCGATTCCCATTTTTTTTGTCAGGATACCAGCAGTCCAGTCCAATCAGCAAACACCAAACATGAATCAGTAGCAGCAGCTCAATCCAACAGAAACTGTGAGGCTCCACCTAATCAGCACGGTCAGCAGAAGCAGCTGAATACCACAAACAGTTCTTAGGATGTTTCTCTCTAAGAAGTCATGACAAGCAAAGATCAGCAAAGGCCAGTGAAGCATTGCAAGGTGAACCAGTGTAAGAACATCATTCACTGTCTGTTGGGTTATACATATACTCTTTCCAAAAGTCAAGCATCCTCTCAAGTGTCTGCCTTAGCAAAACATCCTCTCATAAGATAGCTTCCAGAAAAACAACACGTGACATAAAATGAATCTCCAAAGGAACTAGAAATCTCCAGTTCACCATATCTCCTGCCACATGTTATTACATGTTTTTCTTTTATTTCTTTTATATCTATTAAGCTTACCTGTAAAATTTGTTCTCTATTTACATATTTTTTTCTATGGCTACTCATTGTATATCAGTTATTTTCATGTTGTGTTGAATATGTTTGAGTTTGGTATTTTGTTTTTAATTTTTATTATTATGCTTGTGTGGAATGCTGTTGTGCCAGTTTGATTGCTCCTAATAGTGCTGTATATTGAGGCTACAGATGAAAGCTGCTGACCAAAAAGACCCTGTACATAAACTGGGATGCACCATTCTTCCCCATGCTAGCAAGAAAGACAATCTGGAAACCCAATAGTTATGATCCCCCCAAAAGCAGTCAAAAGGTGATTACTTCTAAAATACTCCAAAATATCATAACTCCAATCATTGAATCAAAAAACATGAATGCCAGTGAAATGTCAGGTATGAAGTGTGAAATTCTAGGGTTTTTTTTTTCCTTTTTATGTTGTTTGCTTCCTTGTTTTGAGATTGGTTCTCATATATTTCTTGTTGCCCAAGAACTCACTGTGCAGAGCAAGCTGATTATGAATTCATAGAGATCTACCTGCCTCTGCCTCTCAGGCATCCACACAGCAGCTCTTTACCTCCAATTCAAGGGGATCTGTGCCTTCTGGCCTCTACAGGTACTGCAGACACCTTTTGCACTTTCATTCATGCACACATATATTTTCTTAAAAGCGTAAAAGTTGGTACAAGAAATTGAAGATACTAGAATAAAACAGCTCACATGTGAGAGGGTGAGTACAATTAATATTGTCAATATCTATTGTGGTTTGAAAGTACTGGTTTTTTTGCTAGTTTGGTTGGGTTTTTTTGTTGTTTTGTTTTTGTTTTGTTTGTTTGTTTGTTTGTTTTGGTTTTTCGAGACAGGGTTTCTCTGTATAGCCCTGGCTGTCCTGGAACTCACTCTGTAGACCAGGCTGGCCTCGAACTCAGACATCCACCTGCCTTTGCCTCCCAAGTGACTAGTTGGGTTTTTTTGTTGCTGAAATTGTTTGTTTGTTTGTTTGTTTAGACTGGGTCTCATTATGTGGCTCTGTCTGGCCTGGAACGTGATATGTAGACCAGGCTGTCTAGAAAATCAGACATTTGCTACCTTATACCCTTCTAAGGTGCAAGGACTAAAGACATACACAACGATACCTGGCCCCAAATATCTTAATGAGTATTATCTGCATATTCAATGTGGTCCCCCCAGGAAATTCGAACATTCTGGCTAAAGAAATACTGTGTAAAAAAGTAATAATGGCAATATTTCAACACCTGGTACACAGAATATTATTAACAAAGATATCAAGCCCTTAAGCAAAATAATAACACAAATCCATTGAGTCTAACATAGAATGCTACCAAAGAATATTCTTTCTTTCTTTCTTTCTTTCTTTTTTTTTTGGTTTTTCCGAGACAGGGTTTCTCTGTATAGCCCTGGCTGTCCTGGAACTCACTCTGTAGACCAGGCTGGCCTCGAACTCAGAAATCCGCCTGCCACTGCCTCCCAAGTGCAGGGATTAAAGGCGTGCGCCACCACCGCCCGCCCCAAAGTGTATTCAAACAACCACTGCCATCTCTTTTTCAACAGTATTAGCAAGAACCCAGCTTTAAAAGATACGTCCCTTGAAAATTCTTTTCTACACACACATAAGACTGAAACTAGATGACTATTTCCTATACAAAAGCCAAAGAACAAAGACCTTAACACAAACATGAACTGGTAAAAGTCTTGGAGAAATGAACGGAGATAACTAAAGATAAAACTGTGGGCAGTGACTTCTAGAAGAATATAAATTGTATCTATTTTATTGATAAGTCTGGCTTGGCAAGGTTCGCTATGATTATAATAATCTCCCCAGGGGACAGGTGTTTCAAGGTCACCCTCCACTATATAATGAATTCAAGGTCAGTCAAATATTTTACCTACTGTGCTATTTCCTCAGCTTAGGGCATCTTTATTTCTCCTTATTTTGAAAGAGAGGCACTGAGTATGCTGTCTGGACCAGGCTGGTCCTGGACGACTTATCCTGCTTCAACCTCCCAATTGTTGGGATTATAGGCTACTTACTATCACCAGGCTCAGCTAAATTTGTTATTATAAATACATGTTGAACTTCTAAAATTCTTCTACTGGTAGAAATTGTTAAAGGTTTTTTTAGGTTTACTTATATTTTACGTTATATGTATAGGTGTTTTGCCTGAATGTATGTATGTGCACCATTTGTGTGCAGTACCTGCAGAGGCCATAAAAAGGTCCTGGAGCTATAGATGATTTTGAGTCACCCTGTGGGTGCAGGAAATCAAACCCAAATCCTCTGGAGTAGCACTCAGTACTCTTAGATGCTGAGTCATCTCTCCAGCTTGGAGGAAGGCGGATGCACACACAAGCTTGAGCATGTACATATGATACAGGTGTCCAGAAGGGCCAGAAGACCGTTTCAATTCCCTGACATTGGAATTACAAGCAATTATAAGCCATCTATGGCATGAGCAGTGGAAATCAAACTCAGGTCCTCTACTGAAATTTTACAATTCCTTTGTCAAAGATTTCAGGTGATGCAGGGCATGTGGTCCACACCTTAAATGCCAGCAAATGGGAGGCAGAGACAGATGGAACTCTGTGGGTTTGGGGCCACATAGGAAGTCCCAGTCCAGCGAGCACTATAAATTAAACCCAGAGTTTGACTTGTGCTTATTTTTCTGGTGACTTTCTTAAATTTTAGTCCATGCATGGCCTCATTGCCGTCTGTCTGTGAAGAGGCAGAGTTTCATGATGGAGAGGATATGATGGAGACAGAGGAGGAGGAGGGATGTGGGAAGGAGGCTGCTCAATAGACTTCATCCTTGTTTTATCTACGCCCTCCCACCCCATTGCATGGTATTGTCCACATTGAGATAAGCCTTCCTCCCCTCAGCTTCTATCCCATGTACCAATTCTCCCTGGTAATATTCATTCAGATACAAACAGAAATGTGCTTTACTGACTTGTTAGGTGTACCTCAGTCCATTTACTATCACAGTCATCAATAAACATCACATCTGCAGACTACAGAGAAAGAAGCCAGGATGCCTCGTGAGGCCAATGGGGAGTGGGGAGGAAGGGCAGCTTATTACACCAGAGAAGAGAGGAAGACAGGACCAGAGGGAGATGGGGGAGTAGAGGAAGAGAGAGGAGGGTGGAAGAGAACGGGAGAACTAGACAAGGGAAAAGGAGAGGGAGGGGGAGGGAGAAGAGAGGCGAGAGCTAATATTGTGGTCCAGAATGTTATGCCAGCAGGTTTTTCTCTGGTACAATAGTTCTCAACTTGTGGGTCATGACTTTGTGGGAGGTCCAACAGCTCTTTTACAGGGATTGCATGTCAGATATTTACATTACAATTCATAACAGTAGCAAAATTCCAGTTATGAAGTAGCAATGGAAATAATCTTAGGGTTGGGGTCAGCACAACATAAGGAATTATATTAAAGTGCCACAGAATTCGGAAGGTTGAGAAGCACTGCTCTGGAGAGTCTAAGAAGTGTGTTGCTGATCGCTGTGACCGTGAAGTACTTAGGAAAGCACAGCATCAGAGAGGGTGTGGAGAGCAAGAAGTCGTTTCCGGTAATCTACACTTACTTGTTCCATAGGGAAGTGGCCACCAGGTGGTGGTATTAGGCAGCTGTCTGTACTTAGGGAACTGGGCAATGTAAAAAGCTGAACAACAGGGCTGAAGAAATGGCTCAGTGGTTAAGAGCACTGACTGTTCTTCCATAGGTCCTGAGTTCAATTCCCAGCAACCACATGGTGGCTCACAACCATAAAATAAACAGAATCAAAAAAAAAAAAGAGCCAAACAACGGGTCAGGGGTGGCTTAGCCTTATAGATATATATATATATTTTTATTTATTTTATTTTTATATTATATTATATATATAGCTTATAGTTAAATGGGTGCTGAGACAATAGAAAGTTTTAAGAATTCATATGTGAGAATCTACACTAGGACCTGAATGGTTAAGAGCCCTTCTGGCTCTCACAGAGGACTCAAGTTGGGTTTCTAGCACCTACATTAGGCTGCTCACAACTCCCTGTTAACCTGAACTCCAGATCTTCTCTTCTGGCTTCTGAGAGGACTGAACATTCATGGCAGATACACATGTGATTTAAAAATAATTAAATTTTTTTTATTTTTTCCTTTTGTTGAAAATAGATTATTTGTTCATGCAATATATGCTGATAATTGTTTCCCCTCCCTTTACTCCTCCCAGTTCTTCTCACCTTTCCTCCCCTCCCCTCCAGATCCACTACCTTCCTTTCTCTTGTTAAAAAAGAACAGGCTTCTAAGAGACGACAATCAAACAATGCAAAACTAAAATATTGTAAGATAAAGCAAAAAGCCATCATATCAGAGCTGGACAAGGCAACCTAACAAAAGCAAAAGAGCCCCAAGAACAGGCCCAAGAACCAGAGACCCATTCATTCACACATTTGGGATTCCAATTAAAAAAAAATACTAAGTCAAATGCTATAATCTATACGTAGAGGACCTGGTATAGATCCAGATAGGCCATGAGCTTGCTGCTTCAGTCTCTGTGAATTTATATGAGCCTGGATTAGTTTATTAAGGGGACCTTGTTTCTCCTGGTCTCCCTCTGGCTCTTAACACTCTGTAGGCCACTAGACATGCATGCAGTACTTAATACTTGCAAACATACATATTTGAAAAATATACACATATTTTTCCCATACATATTGGAAAAAATATGTTTTAAAGAGTTGAATGAAAGAGTGAAGGGATTAAGAATTGGAGAAACCTTATGCCTAGGATTAGGTGGAGTGGGAGAAAAGAATCGGAATCTCTCTAGAAAGGTCCTGATGGATCCATTCAGGGAGATGGAGACAGAGGCATTCCTGATAAAGGAAAAAATCCAGCTCAAAAAAGCTCATCCAGTTCTGCCTCCAATGCCTGGGCTCCAGAGCTCTTGCCAGTACAATAACATGACTCCTAACACCACTCTACTATACCCAAAGACCACTGCTTGCAGAGCCGTATCAGAGAGACGGCTTGCTGTTTATGGGAACTAATACAGAGAACCACATCTGGACAATGTGCAGCGAGTGTGAGACTTTAAAGCATCAGTCCTAAATGGAATGTCTTCACCAAAACCCTTCCCCTCAAGGCTTTAGGATGCAGTAAGATTTTATGGGCCAGAAGTAAAGGATGACTTTAAGGAAATTGTCTTTCAGATACAATAAGACTGACGCACATATGAACACACAAAGGAACACACACAGGACCTGCATAAGTTCAAGCCAGATAGGATCCCAACACTAAGAGAGGGAAGTGGATACTGAACCCTCCATCCAACCCCTAACCAAGAAGCTATTTGTAATTGATACCCGCTGGCAAAAAAAAAGAAAAAAAAAAAAAGAAAGCAGGTTTTCTCTCTGATGGAGCATCACTAAGTATTAAGTACTCTTCAGGGAAGGCCCCATGTGCAGGAGTAGTTTCACAACACATAACAAACTCAAAAGCTATTTTTGTAAACTTTTTCTGTCTCATGTAATGTGTTTGAGTTGCGTGCGCACTTGTGTGTGTGTGTGGTTGTTTTCTGTTTATGCTTTGCTTGTTTTACAGAGAGAGAACAAACTTGTGTGGGTAAGAAGGTAGAGAATAGTTGGGAAGGGTTGGTACCTACTCTTCTAGTTGCCAGTGTGACTGTGCCAACAAAGCTGTCAGCATGACAAGCCTGTGAAGCCAACCCCACACTATTTGTAACTATTAAGCAAGGGTTCTCATGGGAACCAGTGCCAAAGTGCAGCATGCACAGTCTGTGTCTTAATGGGCTCCTCTCTTTAAATCAGGCACTGGGTGTCTTCCAATGCCAGTGAATGTGAGCACATGCCCACCCTGCTGCAGGCCACCATAGCCATCACTCTGCCTCTGAAGAGGTCTGTATAGAGCACCACAGTGAATCCCAGCTCCCAGCTTACCTCCTGGCTGCATATGGTGTGTGGCATCAGCTGCAGGTGCCCTAGTCCATAAGCACCGCGTCCAGCATGACCACCCCGCCTGCCCTCAGAGATTCAGCACCAGCAGCTACTTCACTAGTCTAATTGCCAACCCTTTAAAAAGGTCCCATCACAGCCGGACTTCTGTCTCCCAGCACTCCTTCTCTATGTCTCTCTGTCTCTGTCTGTCTCTCTCTCCGTGTGTGTGTGTGTGTGTGTGTGTGTGACACACACACACACACACACACGTATTCATTCTCACTGAGTCCGTCCTTTTGCTGCCTCCACCTACAATAATCTCTTGCATGAGATCTGGTGCATGGTGTGATGATCTTTGCAGCATACCTTGGCCCTGACCTACCAAGGTACTCTGCCACTAAATCCTAACATTGGTGCCAAATAGATTGTTCCACCTGCAACAGATCGACCTTCTAATCCACAGAACCTTTGCCTTCCATCTATCATCAGCAACTGGCGAATGGTCTCTCTCAGTTGGCTCTAAATGCTTCCCTGAGTCTCTGGTACTCTCGGAGGCAGAGGTACCCACCTCTAAACATTTCCTTTGGGTGAGACTTAGATTTTAAGCACAGTTTTCACCTTCTGGCTTCATTCAAAAGTCCTGGTATCAGGTGCCATGTCTCCTTGGACTTTTAGCCCTGGCTCCCAACCCACAAGGTGACAGCCTACAGTTTGTCTTGTGCCCTCTTTGATCAGTCTCCCCATGTGCTTAGAAGAACCTTGGACTTCAGGTCTTCAACCTCGCTCTCTCCCTCACCTATGGGAACTATGTCATCTTTATCTCCTAGCTCCTCTTTGGGCATGCCTCTTGGAGAACCTCCAACCAATCCATCTGGCATTTGACTTAAGGGCCTCTGTCTTAGTTTCATTGCTGTGAAGAAGCACTGTGACCAAGACAACTCTTACAAAGCACAACATTTAATTGAGGCTGGCTTACAGTTTCAGAGGTTTAGTCTATTATCATCATGGCGGGAAGCATGGTAGCGTGCAGGCAGACCTGGCTCTGGTGGAGCCAAGAGTTCTACAACTTAATCTGAAGGCATCCAGAAGTAGACTTTCTTCCAAAGGCAGCCAGGAGAAGGGTCTCTTCCTCCTTGGGCATAATTTAAGCATAGGACCTCAAAGTCCATGCCCATAGTGATGTACTTCCTCCAGGAAGGCTACCCTTCCTAATAGTGCCACTTCCCATGGGCCAATCATATTCAAACTTCTAAACTTATCTGCCTTTGAGGTTGAATATGGCTTCAATATCCCTTTGACAATCAATCCAAATGTCACCAACCAAGCAATTGGAACAGAAAAAAAAAATCCCCATTCCCTATTTATTTTTTTCTGTGCTCCAAGTCCTGTTTACTTTTGTCTGGTTTCTCCTCCAACACTGTGTAAATATCCTATCTTTACATTAAGGTTGGTGGATCTGTAAACTTGTGGGAACAGAAGCCAGACCTAGCAGGAACCTGGGGTGTTGAGTAAAGGAGTAGGCCAGCTACAGAGTGCACACACCTGGCACATACTCTTTCTCTCTGCAGTGTCTGATGCAAACCTAACCCCCTAAGCTGTGTATGGATCATTTGTTTGTGAATCTGATTCCAAATTCTAGAGTCCAATTCTTCAGCTGCTGCTTCCCTCTGGCCCACTGTGCCCTCCACATGGGCACCTATGTGTTTCTCTGGCTCCTGCAGTCTTCTTTGACCCAACTCCAGATAAGTCCTGTCAATCAGTAGACTGTTTCTCCACCTGCCTATCACTTATCCCTGAGGATGGGCTCTCTCCCCCTTTCCCTGGTTTTGGAACTCTCTTCCCCTACTACCAGGACCATGGGCCTAAAAGTAAGAAAAAAAAATTCCCTCTAAACTCCTTAACTATATCTTCTGCCCCTAATATATATCTGTTTCAGGATCCTGCCAGGTCCAGATGTTCCCTCAAATTTTAAATCCTGGGTAGCTTCAAAGAGGTTAGCCACATCCTCACAGACTGCTTCAACTAAGCCTGTACTTTAATAGGCCCAGATAGTCTCACAGAGCCAGAACAATGAGGAAAACAGCCTATTCTTCCAGGACTTGGCCAGCATCCCAGCTCTCTTGGGCCCCCAAAGATGTCAACACTCTCAGAAAGTAGGAAACAGTGTAAAAAGCAGCATCTGCGTCCTGCCTCACCCAGTCAACCCTCCCTATGCCTTCAATTTTTATAATAAACAAAAAGGAGGAATATTAGAACTCAGGCACAGCCCCATACACTGCCTGTCCTCAGAGACTCAGTGCTAGCAGCTACACCATTTAGCTAGCCACCAACCCTTTAAAAAGTCCCCTTGCCATCATAGCTTGTGGGACTGTGTGAGGGTATCCTGGGTCACGGTTGAGCAGGTGCCTAGAACCCCGAGACTCTTCGTGAGTACCGGCAGGAGTTCGGCACCCCCCAGAATCCAGGGTCCTGAAAAACAGTCATGTCTTCATAGAATTACATTGTTCAGTCACATGGGCCAGACTATAGGCCTCAGGCCCTAGGGATTTACATACTAATGAAGGCCAGAGGGCAGAGCAAATTAAGCATGCCTCCCCCAGATCCTCCCCCAGTCCTCCCCCTTTCTCCCTCCCTATATAACTCGGGACTGCCCTAAGTTCTGGGCAGTACGCCTAGATCCATCTACCATCCGCCATGACAATAAACCTTTCTGAAACCAAGGACTTCCTCTGTTATTTGGGCCTGCCGCCGCCAAGGCCTCCAGGCCACTGGAACCATAAGATTCCTCCCGAATGTGGGACCCGCCGCAGCGTGGAAGCCCCTCCGGGCCCCCACCGCTGAGGCGGTCTCTAAATTTTCCCCACAATAGCTAGCTCTATCTCCTGGTCTGTCTTTTTCTGTCTCTCTGATTCTGTCCCCATTCCTAGATAGCTTTTTACTCCCCCCCCCCCCCCATGAATCTCTTGTGTACGATCTGTTGAATTGTGTGATCTTTGCAGCATTCCTTGGCCCAGACCACCAAAGTACTCTACTTCTAAATCCTAACCAGAGCAGCACTTCAGACTCCATGGCAGTGCTGAATCTGGAGGGCAGAGGGTGGTATGCTGTGCATCAGGAAGTGCACATCCTGGCAGGCCTTGCAGGGAGAGAAGTGGGTAGCCTAGGATGTCTATACAGTCGGGGCGGGGGCGGGGGCAGGGGAGAACTAGGGATGTCTGTACTATAGTAGAAAAAGAAGTGAGTTACCCAGATAACTACACTCCAAAGGAGAGAATAGGGGTTTACCAGGGATGTCTACATTGTGGAAAGAATTAGGTTACCCAGTATATCTACACTTTGTAAAGAGAAGTGGATCAGCAAGCATGCCTGTACTTTAGAGGAGAGAAGAGATCACCTGGGACATCTACACTACAGGGCTGATGGGAGAAAAGGGGAAAGCTGGTCACCCAGGATGTCTGTACTTTGGAGCAGAGACGAGAGAGAAAAGTGGGTCATACAGATAGTCCATCTCATAGGCAGGCTGTTTAGATAGTGTCTGCCCAGAGTGGTCTTGCAGAGGGGAGCCCATGGGAAGAGCAGATTCCTCCTACACCAAGAAAATAAGGCCCCGATTATGTGGTTACAGGAGGACAAAGAGGAAAGTATGCAATGGAGACACAGAACAGAACTGTATCTGTTTTAGAAGTGGAATGGCTTTAAAGACCTGTTGCACAGCTTTGGGAAGGCCACTCTTGTTACAACATTTATCGTAGGGGACAAGGTGGGTATCAGTGACCTGGGTCTCTAGGGCTGTTCAAGACTTGGAAGAACCTGTTACTCAGAGGCAGATGGCTGTAAATATTTGGATTTTAGTTGAAGAGGTGAGATACTGGTTATGCTTCTCCCACTGCCACCGTCCCTTGTGTCCCTGCAAGGCATAGTACCTATTTCTTCCAGGCATATAGAGGCCTGCTACACCACTACTAGGTCACCTGCTGGCGTTACACCTGTTCTTGGGTGAGTACGCAGTCTCAAGAATTAGAGTCAACCTTAATGTCAGAATCCTATAGAAACTTCTATGGCCTTATAGGGATATGGGTCCACTCATTCCTGGGATCCTTCTACTCACAGTTCTGCCTCAACCCTTCTCTTCAGGCCAAGAGGCTAACCTTCCAACCAGACCCTGCTTGGTTGGGTATGTATGAACCAATAAAAACTCACCAGGCTCAGTCCTATCTCCAAGTCATTCCAGCTTGAACTATTCAGTAGTTTTTTGCTATTCCAAGCAGGTCCGGCTGCTCCTGAGTTTGGCCTCCATAGATTCCTATTTCTGAAAGCTTGGCCTATGAGAAGCTGTACTATTAGGAGGTATGGCCTTGTTGGAGTAGGTGTGACCTTGTTGGAGAAAGTGTCACTATAGGGGTGGGCTTTGAGGTGTCCCATACTCAAGAATCACCCAGTGTAGAATTCTAGTCTTTTCCTAGCTGACGGAAGAATAGAGTCTCCCCCCTGGCTGCCTTCAGGACACAGTCCCCTTCTGCTGCCTCCAGATCAAGATATAAGACTCCTGGCTCGTCCAGCACCATGCCTGCCTAGATGCTGCCACGCCTCCTGCCATGAAGATAATGAACTGAATCTCTGAAACTATAAGCCAGCCCCAACTAAATGTTTTCCCTTATAAAAGTTGCCTTGGTCATGGTGTCACTTCACAGCAACGACACCCAACCTGAGACATGTATACATCGTCCTCTATCCATAAGAGCCAATGAGATGCTGCGTCTCCCTCATCTCTCCTGTGGGTCTTGTCACTTTAGTAAGTGTTAATGGCCTGAGCCACATGGCTCTAGTCTTTATTGTACTGAAACGGTCCTCAGTGGCTCCCAAAGCAGCCTTCCTTTCCACACAGTCTCTCCTGAGGACTCACCTTCCATACCCTCTAAATCTCAAGTCTCCCCATTCTCATGACGTCCTGAGGTTCTCATCAGATTCAGTCCAGGGCATGCTGAGAGCTGTGCTTTATCACTTCCTCAGCCCTCACTGTGAGCCTGAAGACACCACGCGTTCTCTGTGGGCTGGCGGAATCAACTTCGGTTAACTTCTGATGCTCTTCTCTGCCTCTGCACTTTTGGCCAGACTGATCCCAGTGCCTGAGACTGGCACAGCCTGGCTCTCTTTACTGCGTGAGTGTGTGTATGTGTGTGCGCGCATGTGTGTGTACAACCCCTTAGGGTATGAAAGCAGAAAGGAGACTATATTGAGAAGACGACATCTGAAGACAGAACATTGCCGCATTTGCTGTCATGCTAAGTATTTGTACACATGTGTATGTTTCATGCAGGGTATCATGTCACTGGTCTCAAACTCACCAAGTACTTGAGACTCACCTTGAATTTCTGATCCTCTTCTACCTGGTGAGTGCTGAGATTACAGGTGTGTATTGCCAAGCCAGCCTTAGATCGCACATGTCTGTCTGAAGGAGATGTGAAAGAGGGGGGCTAGCCGAGCAAGGGGGATGTTGGGAAGGTGAATCTGAACTAACTACAGTGATATATATATATATATATATATATATATATATATATATATATGTATATATGTATATATATATATCTCCATAATGAAACGCATTATTTTCTACATCAACTAAATTTATAAAAGAAAAATTAGTCTAGCAGTGGTGGTGCACCTCTTTAATCCCAGCACTGTGGAGGCAAACACAGGTGCATCTCTGCATTCAAGGACAGCCTGGTTTGCAGAGTCAGTTCCACAACATCCAGGGCTACACAGAAAAACTCTGTCTGAAAATAAACAAACAAACAAACAAACTTTTATTTATTCAATTATATTCTGAGTGTCTCCAAGTTCCCAACATGCTGTGGTTATAGGGGACAAACAAGAGTGAAACCTGGAAACTAACATTCTAGGGGAGGAGCCATGTCATAGACAGAAAAGTAAATAGTCCAAATGTTCTCTAAATAAAAGAAAGCAATATGAAAGGCAGGTAAACTGGGCAGTGGTGGTGCACACCTTTAATCCCAGCACTTGGGAGGCAGAGGCAGGCCGATTTCTGAGTTCGAGGCCAGCCTGGTCTACAGAGTGAGTTCTAGGACAGCCAGGGCTACACAGAGAAACCCTGTCTCGAAAAAAAAAAAAAAAAAAAAGAAAAGAAAAAGAAAAAAAGAAAAAAAAATGAAGGGCAGGTAAGATGGCTGCCCAGGTAAAGATGCTTGCTGCTGATCTTGCTGCATGGTCTTGGAACCCACGTGGTGGACAGCAGGACAGACCCCCAACCCCAAATATCTCACAACCTCCATATAGGATCAGATTTTTTTTGAGATAAAATCTTGTATGTCACATGCTGGCTTCAGACTCACTATAGAGCCAAGCATGACCTTGAATGTCTGCTCCACTTCCCAAGTGCTAGGATTACTGACATGTACCACCATACTCAGCTCATGCGACGCAGAGGGCTGCACTTGGGGCTCCATGCATGCTAGCTAGGCAAGGCTCCTAACAAGTGTCAGTCCCTGGCCTGTATGTTAACAGGATTCTTTGGTGTGGCTATGAATATAGTGGAGAACAACAAGGGCAGACACAATGGCGCACCAAGATGGCTCAGGGCCTGGCAGATACAATAAAGGAGACCAGGAGAGTCTGGATCTCTAGAAAATAAAGCAGAGGGGACTCATTCAAAACTTGGAAGAAGAACTGGATGAGAGAGATGGACGAGCAGACACAAGTACATTAGGACTCAGGACAGCTAGGCCAGTTGAGAGGAGGCAGGAGGTATGAGGAGGGAAAGTCTAAGGAGTTGGCTTCTGGAAAGGACATAGGACTTTCCTTTGGACAAAATAAGGTGTTTATGACTCTGGAGGATATTTTTGTGAACCCTAGGGTAGTTCTGGCCCATAAGCTAGGCTCTTTCAGTCACCTGAGCACCCCTAATCCCAGCCTCACCCCCATGGGGTTGTAGCCAGGACAGAGAAGAGTGCAACTGCATGCACCCTCTCAGGTTGGAGGGACAGGACTCAACATAGGCTATACTGTCCAAAACAAGTCCACTGAATAGCACGCAGTTTAGGTCAGGACCAGGGTAGGAGACAGCACAGCTGTTGTTGCTCATAGGGAGCCTACCAGAATGCTGAGAGAGAATGCAGAAACCTGACCCAGGCATCCGTAGTGCATGTCTTGAGGAGTTCAAGATCAGCCTCTGTCGTATAGCTCATGGATAGCCTGATCTCCATTAGATCCTGTTAAAGGGAAGAGGGAAGGGAAGGGGAAAGGGAAGAGGGAAGGGAAGGGGGAATGGGAAGAGGGAAGGGAAGAG
>NW_021620222.1:897481-934981 GCF_004785775.1 Grammomys surdaster | reverse complement strand
TCCCTAGAGGATAAACTGTTCCCCTTCTCTAGCACATCCTGCTCGTAATGAGCTGCCCTCCAAGATGAGATGCTTTATCTCAGAAGGAAATGCTCTGCAAATAGCACTCTGCATTGCTGAACCAATACCACACCATGTCATACCATAGCACACCACACAACCGACTTTAAGAACAATATCTTTAGACACTACCAAATGCACCCTAGGAGACAAAAATTTCTTCTGGTTCAAAACTGTTGCTGTAAAACAGCCTTTTAAACACTCCCTGAGCAAGATCCAGATCCAGCTTCAATATTTAACTTTGATCACCAATCTAACATTCTCCCTTCCCACAGCAGGGCCTTTTACATTTGATGTTCCCTCATCCAGAATCATCTCCCCTGTCCTCTTCATCCTCCAGGTTCCTGGTCAAATGTTACCTCTCATTGTCCACTCTAGCAAAAAAATAAAAAAAATAAAAAATAAAAAAATAAATCTACTAAACCTCTACTCTGTTCCAGTCCCCTTTTTATTTACAGATCTTAGCCCTACCTGAGATGACCTGTCTTCTTGTCTGTCTTTTCTATTAGGGTTCTCAAAGAAACAGAACTGGCAGAATGTGTACGTATTATAACGGGATTTACTAGAATGCGGTGAACAAGGGCTGGGTAGTCCAACAACGGCCATCGGCATACTAGGGAGGCAGAGGACTCAGTAGCTTCTCAGTCCACAAAATGGGACCCCATAGCACTCCCCAGGTCCTACTGGGGAGGCCTGGAAAATTCCTGGCGAGCTGCTGGTTTTCAGTCCATTCTGTAAGATTGAAGAAACTGGAGTCTGATGTCAGCAAAAGATAGACACACTAAGCAGCAGGATTTCTTTGTATCTGGCCACCGGACAGAAGATGCTGCCCATCCTAGGGGAGAGTTTTCTCCCCTATCCCAGATCATCCTTCCCTGGAAGTGTACTCACCAGATCCATCCAGAAGTAAATCCCTTAGTTGATTACAGATCCCGTCAGATTGTCTCAATGCATGCTAACCTCTGAGCTTGTTAGTTTTTGTCAACTTGACATAAGCTAGAGTGGCCCAGGAAGATGGCATCTCAACTGAGGAATGCTTCCATCAGACTGGTCTGCCGCTGGGGCCATTTTCTTGCTTGCTAATTAATGTAGAAGGGCCCAGCCCACTGTCTTAGGCTGTAAGAGAAAGGTAACTGGGCCAGCCAGGAGAAGCAAACGTGTACCCTTCCATCATGGTATCTGCTTGCAAGTTCCTGTCCCAGCTTTTGGATTATGGAGTATAACCTGTAAGCCATATAACCTGACCACACCACAACCACCAAACTGGTTTAAATCATTGTGCCTATCACTGCAACAGATAAGCAAACTAAGGTATTATCCCTAGAGTGACATAAACATCTTTCCACCTCCTAACCTCCAACCATGGCCTTATAAGGCCACAATGACAAACCAAAGTACCATTCTACCAAAGTCAATTTTTGGAAACCCCAGGAATTTACTGGATTTATTTACAGAGCATGGGGAAAGGATACTTACAGGAGTATAGGTGATCCAAACTGTCTGCACCATAGTGAATCTCACTCCAGTAGTAATGACTTCCCCATAGCTGCAGAGATGGGGGGGTCTTCCCTTCAGTTAATCTCCCTCACCAAGCTACGTGCAATTAGTGCAGAATTATATACAATTAGACAGGAAGCGTGGGAGAGACTAGGTGGGATCTCAGATGAGGCCCTATGACCTTCCTCCATCTCTTTGTTTCTAGTTTGGATTTGAGACAATTTTACCACATATCCTTGGCCTGAGACTATGTAGACAAGCATAGATCTGCCTGCCTCTTCCTTCCAAGTGCTAGGATTAAACAACATGTGTCACCTTGGCAACATCAATAATAATAAGGGAACATCATTAGTTAACCAACCCAATCTTGCAAGCCACAGAGGCTCTGGTGACGATGATAGCTGTTATGCTCAGAAGACCATGCTATACACACAAGCCTGGCTGGGTGATGCTGGACACCCAGAGGAGAGTCAGCACAGTCCTGTTCTCAAAAGGGCTTTCAGGTGGCAAGGGCCATATCAGACTTGTCTGGTGGTCAGAAGTGCGATGACAGAGATCCCAGGGATCAAATGAGGCCAAAATAGAGGATTTGGAGAATATTTCCTATACAAGGAACAGACATGATGGCTCATAAAGGAGCAGTAGCAGTTCACTTGGGAAGAACATTAGTCTACACTCATCTTTCCACACTTAGCACTGGCTGCTCTTTCAGAAGACCCAGGTTCCGTTTCCAGCACCCACATGGTAGCTCACAACCACCTGGTAGGGATCTAGCACCCTCTTCTGGCCTCTGCAAGCACTGCATGCATGTGGTACTCTTACATAAGACAGACAAACCACTTGTTTTTTTATTTTTATTTTTTAAATATGGGACCTGAAAATGAACGAGTATTAAAACCCTGTCCTCCTCAGAAAACTGTTAACCTGATTGGAAAGGCAGTCACAATATAATCCAGGACAGACAATAGCAGCAGGAGATCACTGAGCTGTGAAACCGGCTAGGGGTTATGTGGTAGTTGGAGAAGACCAGCATCTGGGATCCTTTCATGCCAGATGCTGAAAATGTGAAAACCTGCCCTAGTCTTAGACCAGTGCTGAGTTGATGATACACCTTAACCTACATAGTCCTTGCTCTACATCAGTGAAGTGTATCCAGCTGTAATCATTACTTTATTGGCAAGGACACAAGCCAGTTGATAGAATGCAGCCTGGCATGTATGAAGCTCTTCATTCCGCCTATCCATCCCAGCACCACATACACCAGGTATGGTAAGGCATGCCTGTAATCCCACTACAGGCTCATGGCAGGGGTTTGGGCCATCCTCTCATTCTGACTTTTCCTGGCATGTATGCAAGGCCAATTAGAACACTAGATGTAGCAGGCTGGGCTGAGGCCTATGGGAGTATATGATGTTTAATTCAATTGCCTTAGAACAACATCTTCAGGTATAGGTTCCTACCATTTGAATGAGGTTTTCTAGGTAGGGGTATGGTCCTTGAAAAGGCTAGAGCAGCCACCTAACAAATGAGGGAATAGAATATCACTTGCTGGTGACAACCACACTGAGCACTGATGTCCACCCCAGGTAAAAATAGTTCAATGGGGACAAACTACAGTGTAGATTTCTGGGTTACCATGCAGGGTACCCACAACCCCTACACCTGTGATATCTTCTCCTCACATGTCTGTGGCCATTACAGTCAGATCCCAATCCTCCAAAATGACTTAGCTTAGACAGGACTTCGACCTGGTAAACATTCAGCATTCCTTAAAAACCTTGTAAAGTGGCTTTCTGTTCGCCAGAAAAAGCCCTTACTTTTTTACCCAGTCCTATAGTTCCCCAGTCTCCAGTGAGGACATCTAGTTCTCTACTAACAGACTTCCAACAGAGAAGAGCTTCACGCTAGTTCCTAGGCTGTTCCATCTAACCTTCCCTCTTCTCACAACATAACCCTTTATAACTGGCAACTCTTCCACCAGTTTTGCTGTCTTCTTTGCTCCCATAGCCCTGGCAACTTCCCACCTTTCCTCTCTGCTCTTCTGTGTCTCTGATAATAATGGAGTGGGCATATTGGCAGTTTCTTTACTACAACCCCTTGCATACAGAGAGAAAACTTCAGTAATGGAATCCTATCAAAGCCTTGCCTTTCCAGGCACCTAACCATACGTATTAATACCATGGTTTTAGACCATGGTTCCTGGAGTGAATCAAGGAATAAACCTAGGGAAAGCCCTTACAGGTAGAGGGAAAAAACGCCCAAAATTCCTTCTCTGTTTCAAGTGTAAATGAGTGAGGTAAATTGCAAAGGAAGGGTTGAAGACCTCCTTGATAAAGGAGTAGGCAAAAGATTGTTACAGCGGTCTGAGGATAGACATGGAAGAGTCTGAGAGGTGAAGATACTATTTTAAGGTTATGGTAAGAGATCAGGAGGGTCAAAATATAAGTCTCTCAAATGATAAAGAGAAGGAGAATCCAACCCTTGGTGTGATAATTCCTAGAAAGCAGCAGTGGTCACAGAGACTGATTAGAAGTATAATGATGTGGAAAGGTTGCAGTGCTGCAGGTCCATGGGCTAATCACGTTATTTTTGACTAAGTTTTTGTTTTTATATGTTATTATTTTATAGTTATTTTTTGCCTCTATGTCCAGGCAGCAAGTGCATGCAACAGCTAGAAGAGGGTGTCTAATCACTTGGAATTGGAATTATAGATGGCTGTGAACTGCCACATGAGTGCTGGAAGTTGAATCTGGTCCTCTAGAAAAGCAGCCAGTGTCCATAACAGCTGAACCATCCCACCAGTCCCATCTGAGGCTAGTTTTAGCCCCTGGACTAGCCATTCCATGCTCCCTGTGTCAGAACATACATTCTGTGGCTAATAAGATAAAACCTTTTTCGGAATGTATTAATTTAGCAGACCATTAGATCCCACCAATCCAAAAGCTAAGAGTGTCATCAGATAGCACCTGAGACCTATAGGAGCCCCTGCACCTTGTTTGCACCTTTCAAGAATGTCATCAGATAGCATCTGAGACCTATAGGAGCCCCTGCACCTTGTTTGCACCTTTCTGATGTACAGTATATTTTAAACTACCTTGATGATTTCTTTGTTCTATAAACTACAAAACTTTGTGACGCTTGCTTCCACACCTGAACATGGAACGTGGGGTATCCCAAATCTGTGTTCCCAGGCCATCACCACTCAAATTTGGCTCTAGAATTAACTATCTCTTATTCCCTTTAAGGCAAAAGATGTGGGTTTTCTTCATCAACACTGGAGATCCTGGCCCACTTGTAATCTGAATGCCATGTGCTTCCAACTCTCTCTGCTTCTCTAGGACTATTTGGAGGGGTGTTTGCCTGTACCCCATTTAGCAACTGAAAATAGTTTCCCAATGCATCTAAGGGATGAGCCCAGGACGTTACTATGTTATGCTAAACTCTTAGAACCATCCAAGGGTGTGCCAGGTAAGCTTGGGGAACATGGAGGCTGGAAGGTGGGTTTTGTTTTGATCAAAGCAGATGACAGTCTCTATCATGACATCCACTGCACATAACAGAAAAGGTTGTGGGGAAATGGGAATAAAATGCTTAAGCTGAGACTAACAACAGGTTCAAATCTAGGCTTTTCTTATCATTATAATAGAAGCTGTTCCTCTGGAAAGTCAATTATATCCACAAGTCCTCAATTTGACTTCAAGTGCCTCACACTAAACAAGTTACTCACCTCTTAGCTGTAAAGCTAACAGACATTTTCACAAAGCTATGAACATGCCCCAAGAAACCCCATTTTCCCCTCAGACCGTCAATTCCAAAGCTAACCTCCCATTTACTCTCCAGATTCTTCAGTCTATAGCAAAAACCAAATCAAACCAAACCAAAGCAAACCAACAAAACAAACAAATGACTAGATTCCTGCTGGGAAAGGGGCAGGAGTGGGGGTGGATGAGCAAGAGAACAAGAGGGATATAAGCATAGAGACTTGGAGGGAAAGAACAAAGGGGTCACCATACCATACCTGAAGAAAGTATGCAAGCAGAGACGTGGAACCACCAGGAAGACGCAGCTTTCTAACAGAGAAAGTTTGCAATCTGCTGTTTTGGGGGGTGTGGGAGGTGGTGGGGAAGGGGTGTGTGGATATAAGAAATAAGCATCCACCTGAAGACCCCAGATGGTAAGGGGAGACAGAAGAAACCAAGGACTCTGTAATCTTGGAAACTCATGGCCTGTGGATCCTCACTGTAAACTCGGCATTAGATGAGGCCTGTCCCCAGACTTCTCTCAATGTTCCCTGAAACTGCACCACAGAATAAAACACATAATCTTTTTTTTTTTTTTTTTTTTTTGGTTTTTCGAGGCAGGATTTCTCTGTGTAGCCCTGGCTGTCCTGGAACTCACTCTGTAGACCAGGCTAGCCTCAAACTCAGAAATCCTCCTGCCTCTGCCTCCCAAGTGCTGGGATTAAAGGCGTGCTCCACCACCGCCCGGCTTAAAACACATAATCTTAAATGTTAAAATACATATACAAATGAAATTATATCCAAACAAAACAGTTATTTTTATGGGTTTCTTTTTTCCTTTGTGGTATATGTGCTCATGTATACACATGTATTTGGAAGCCACAGGCCAACTGTGGTATCTTCCTTACTCATTCTACAACCTATTTTTTAAGCATCTTTTTTACTATTACTTATGTGTATGTGAGTGTTTCTGTGCAGAATGTATGCTACATGTGTGCAGGAGTTTGTGTGTTGGGAGCCGAGTCTGAGCAGAAAGCGGCTATCATCTTTGCAGCCATCTCAGGCCATATACCCTGACAAGAGACTTGTTTTCCAACAGCCCGCAATAGCTGAGCACACTCTGATAAACATCTTGTTTTGCTCACATATCTTGTTTTACTGTTTAGTGTCCCCAGCTTTAAGGTGCACATGGTCGCCATGCTGCAAGGCACGTGGCATAGTGCCTTCAGCTGTGTTCCCCTGCTTGTCCACGGAGGCAAGGCACGTGGTAAAGGGTATAAATACCCAGGATTTCCTTTCAATAAAGGAGACTTGGTCAGACTCTGTCTTGTCTCCATTCTTCTTGTCTCTTGCCCCTCCATCCCCACTCTCTCTCTTGCTAGACCCTGACCTGAGAACTGGAACAGCAGTTCGGGCCGGGACATTTGTGAAGACCAGACCATCACATACCCTGTTTTAGGGGGTGTGAACCACCTGACACTGGTGCTGGGAACTGAACTCGAGAGTCTCTGGAAGAGTGAGCACACCTTAACTGCTCAGCCATTTCTCCAGCTCTACATCCTAGTTTTTGTGATAAAGTTTGTCATTGAATCTGGAGTAAACCAATCTCACTAGGCTGGGTGATAGCAAGCTCTGTGGAGCCTACTGTCTCTACTCCCCACCACAGAGTTTCCAGGTACACACCACTTTGCTCGGCTTTTTATCTGTGTCTTGAGGATACAAACAGGCCTCATGCTTGACAAACTGAGCCATGTTTCTAGCCTACAAACTTTAAACAAAAAATTCATAGGCCATACTTATGCAATATCCACGATTTGTTGAGTCTTGGTATATATCCTGCATGAACATTTATGAAGGATTGGCAAGTGGCAGTGGGGAAAAGCTTGAAATATATGCCTTAAAACCTAACTTCAATCCCCAAAACCCAGATGCTGTGGTGCGCATCTGTATTTAAAGCACTCCTATGGCAAGATGGACAGATGGTGGAGGAAGGAGCTATCTTCGGGAAGCTCACAAAACAACTATCCTGAACCATGCACTGCAGTGTCAGAAATAAGAGGTTCTGTATGCACAGACTCCTGAAAGTTGTCCTCTGACCTACATGGCTCACAACACCAGCGTTCAGACACAAATAACTTTTTAAAATATGAATGAATCATTGGTTCCAATGTTATCACACATGCTATGAACAGAAAGAAAAAAAGCTGCTTAGACTTGAGCTAACTTCAAAAGAGAAAAGCAGTATGAACAGTGAATGCCCTAGATATCATTTATTCAAAGACATCCATATAATAAAAAAAATTGATGGTGCAAGCTCAATATAGAAACTGTTAAATAAAAAATAGCTACAGAGCAAGATGGTTCAGTGGGTAAAGGTGACTGCCACCAAGCCTGACAAATCCAAATTCAACCCCCAGGATCCACATGGTTCAAGATCAATGCTCTCACTGACTTACTTATCTGACAGTCATACACCTAGCAGCATCTGTGTGTGTGCGCGCGTGCACGCGCGCACACACACACACACAAACACACACACACACGCACACACACACACAAGATAAATGAGTGTACTTTTATTTCTTAATTTTCAAAACTGTTTTGGGCAGTTTGGAATGTTATATCTCAAGCCAGACCAGATATTTATTTTTTCAAGACATTTATTTTATGTATGTGAGTACAGTCACTGTCTTCAGACACACCAGAAGAGGACATCAGATCCCATTACAGATGGCTGTGAGCCACCATGTGGTTGCTGGAAATTGAACTCAGAACCTCTGGAAGAGTAGCCAGTGTCCTGAACCACTGAGCCATTTTCCCAGCCCCAAATGTACTTTTTAATAATAAACTACTGCGGGCTGGTGAGATGGCTCAGTGGTTAAGAGCACTGACTGCACTTCCAGAGGTCACGAGTTCAAATCCCAGCAACCACATGGTGGCTAACAACCATCTGCAATGATATCTGATGCCCTCTTGTGGGGTGTCTGAAGACAGCTACAGTGTACTTACATATAATAAATAAATAAAAATTAAAAAGAAAAAAAAATTATAAAAAAAAATAATAATAAACTACTGCTTTCTATTTTGCAGTTAATTCTAGAGAAAACTCTACGAAATTTTGAGATTTCATACAAGTCCATACAGGCACTGACTAAATACAGGCACATGTGTACATATACTTACATACATATATATAGTTCAGATATACATATATATGCCCATTTATAAAACCACCATACTATTCCCATGGCTGGCACTTAAAGGTTTTACGGGACTCCCACAACAAATGGGAATATCTTAATGACTTAATAATTTTTAAAGAATCGTTTATTTATTTTATGTATATGAATACATTGTAACTGTCTTCAGACACACATCAGAAGAGGGCATCAGATCCTATTACAGATGGTTTGAAACCATGTGGTTGCTGGGAATTGAACTCAGGACCTCTGGAAGAGCAGTCAGTGTTCTTTTTTTTTTTTTTTTTTTTTTTGGTTTTTCGAGACAGAGTTTCTCTGTGTAGCCCTGGCTGTCCTGAACTCACTCTGTAGACCAGGCTGGCCTCGAACTCAGAAATCCGCCTGCCTCTGCCTCCCAAGTGCTGGGATTAAAGGCGTGCGCCACCACCGCCCGGCTTGCAGTCAGTGTTCTTATCCACTGAGTCATCTCTTCAGCCCATGACTTAATATCTTAATGACTTAAATTCCCTTAAACTTTCAAATATTTTAGTAAAATGTATCTTATATTACATTCTACAAAAAAACACTTCTAAAATTAGTAAAGGTCAATGTGAAATGAAATTCATGTTTAACAAGACAAACAGAAACGTGTGCTTATCATTACTAATTTGTGACATTCTTCATGCATGTTTGCTGTCTAATCAATAAACAAATTTATTTGCTGTAATATTAATCATCTTGGCATAAAATGAACTTCACGTAAATAAAGAAATTTCATTTTGGAATATGCTAATAAGCTAGGAATTCATTTCTCAGTAAAACCTGTTATATAGAACAGCACCTGTAAAAAACTAATTGTGGTATGAGTTGTGTAATATATATGTTGAATTCTGACCTGTTAAGGACCTTCCTTCATTCAGAACACTTAGGGCATCCATACCTATGAACTGATGATGGGACAAATCTCTGATACAGAAAGGATTTCCAAGTCATGGCATTCCAAAGCCTACTCTACTTCACAAAGCTTCTAAAGGCTTTCCCACAATGAGTGCACATGTAAGGTCTCTCTCCTGTGTGAATTCGCTCATGCTCTTGGAGTTGGACCTTAGTACAAAAAGCTTTCCAACAGCTGTTGCATTTGAGATGCCAAATCTCACCCACATTGTGAGAGACAATGGTTTAATACTAGTATGAAACGGTTTAATACTAGTATGAAACATTTGATGTCTATGAAGTTAACGTGTTACCAAAGACTTTTCCACATTCAGAGCACAAAGGTCTCTCCTGGGTGAATTCATTTGTTCATACTATCGAAGTTGGGCATTAGAAGCCAAGACTTTCCCGTTGCTGCATTTGGCTTCTTCACCATGTGAATTTGATGGTACACACTCAGTTGTGTATCTGACTAAACCATTTTCCAGTCCTGACATTCCTTAAGGCTTGTCTTCAATGTGAGTTTGCAGATGAGATGTCAACTCTGACTTCTGTAAGAACACTTTCCCACATCTCTCACAGATAAAGGGCGTTTCCTTCCTGTGAATCAACTTATGTTTAGAGAAAACTGACCTGCTTCTAAAGGCTTTCCCACAATGAGTGCACACGTAAGGTCTCTCTCCTGTGTGAATTCGCTCATGCTCTTGGAGTTGGACCTTAGTACAAAAAGCTTTCCAACAGCTGTTGCATTTGTAAGGTCTCTCCCCCGTGTGAATTAGAAGATGCACCTTCAGTTCAGATGGAGAGCAAAATGACTTCCCACAGAAATTACATTTGTAAGGCTTTTCCACCATGTGAATTTTTTCATGTCTACTCAATGTTGACAACTGTTTGAAGGCCTTCCCACACACGGAACATACATAAGGCCTCTCCCCTGTGTGTATTCGAGAATGTGCCTTCAGTTGAGATGTTTTACTAAATGATTTCCCACAGTCAGGGCATTTACAAGGCTTCTCTCCAGTGTGGATTTGATAATGTGACTTCAATTGAGATGGATAATTAAACAACTTTCCACAGTCAGGGCATTTGTAAGGCTTCTCACCAATATGAAGTTGCTGATGGGGTGTCAAAGTAGACTCCTGGAGGCCTGTCTCACATTTCTGAGAGACAAAAGGTTTCTCTTTAGTGTGAATTAACTGATGTTTACGGAAAGATGACCTGCTACTGAAGGCTTTTCCACATTCAGTGCACACAAAGGGTTTTTCTCCTGTGTGGATTCGCTCATGCTCTTGGACTTGTTCCTTAGTAGAGAAGGCTTTTCCACAGTGGCTGCATTTATAAGGTCTCTCTCCTGTGTGAACGCGATAATGTGCCTTCAGTTGGGACATTTTACTGAACAGTTTCCAACATTCACGGCATTTGTAAGGCTTCTCTCCTGTGTGATTCTGATAATGCACCTTCAGTTCACATGGAAAATTAAAGGATTTCCCACACTCATGGCATTTGTAAGGTTTCTCCCCTGTGTGACTATGGCAATGCACCTTCAGTTGGGATGGATAATTAAATGACTTCCCACAGTCACTGCATTTGTAAGGCTTCTCCCCAGGGTGAAGCTTTTCATGCCGGTCTAGTATTGATTTCTGATTAAAGGCCTTTCCACATTGAGAACATACATAAGGTTTCTCCCCTGTGTGAATACGTTGGTGCACCTTGAGTTTGGCTGTTTTACTGAATGCCTTTCCACATTCACGGCATTCATAAGGCTTCTCACCCGTATGAATTTGATGATGCACCTTCAGTTGGGATGGAAATTTAAATGATTTTCCACAGTCATTGCATTTGTAAGGCTTCTCTCCATTGTGACTTTGTTTATGGGATGTCAACTCTGATTTACGTAAGAAGGCTTTCCCACAAATGTCACAGATAAAAGGTGTATGATTCTTGTGAATCAATTCATGTTCATAGAAAGCTGACCCATCACTGAAGGCTTTCCCACACAGAGTACAAACATATGGTTTCTCTTCTGTGTGAATTTGCTCATGCTGTTGGAGTGCAGCCTCAGTACAAAAGGATTTCTCACAGCTGCTGCATTTGTAAGAGTCTCCTCCAGTGTGAACTAGATGGCCCACCTTCAGCTGGAATGGATGGCTCAGTGAATCCGACACATAAAGGAAAGTCTTCCCACCATTGTAGGAAACAATAGGTCTGTCCACAGTGAGAGTGACCTCAGGTTTATGCAAAGATATGGCATAGAGTACCTCCCGACACTGAGAACCTTGATCTGCTTTTTCCTGAAAATGGTTTCCATAGATCAGCGGTTGTTTATGGCTGAGTACGTCTCCATTCCCAGTACTTCTATATGAGTCTTCTCCTCCACGAGTAACCACAGAGTTAGCATTACAGGACCCTGGTACAAGGAGCTGACTGGATGTAACAATGTCAGTAAGCTGATCTCTTTCATTCTGACCATTTACTCCTAGGTTTACATACAAACTTTTTGGAAGTGAGAGATATTGTGGAAGACCCTCTTGTGTTGAAATGAGGTAGGGTGCCAAAGGAATGATTTCCCCGGGCTTTTGATATTCATGACCACTATGTTTGCTCAGAGTTTTCTTGAGGAAAGAAACAGGAGGGAAGGGTAGAATCTGGTTTTGTTGATCTCTCTTTGTAATGTCAGCACCCTGCCATAGCTCTTGTAAAAGGGAACGCCATGAACCATCTCTTTTGACTTCACTTGCCATATTGCTATGAACTGAAGCTTTCTCAGACACTTTCTGTGGTGAGGTATCATTTCCTGATTTTTCTACAAACAGAAAGAGATGAAGGAATAAGCAGAGTGAATAGGATGGAGGCTAAATCAATCATACAAACGGACTGAGACTAAACATTAATGCCTAAGTCAGGTTCTATTGATGCTTATGATGCTGATAATTAGTAGAAAAACAACTGTGTATTCAAAAAGGAAAACAAGTGGGATTCCAAAATTAGAAAATAAAGTATCAAGAGAAAATAGTTCAGTCTCAAAAAACAACCAGAGAGAGAGAGAGAGAGAGAGAGAGAGAGAGAGAGAGAGAGAGAGAGAGAAAATAGTTCAGAAGCCCAGAAGAGAAAAAAAAAAAAGATTAGCCAGACAAAGCCTTTCTGATTTGAATGAAGTGGATCCTAATTTCTGATCCTCAAAAATGAAGGAAGGGAACCATATTATGGGACCTGTCCTCACATATCTAAACAGGGCACAAGAGACTGTAAGGTCAAGGAGTGAGAAGTTTATCAACAATGAGAATACAACAGTGAAAAATACAATGAGAACTGCATGTTCAGGACGAACAGAACCGTCAAGGCCAACCTATCACAGAATGCGAAGAGGAACATACATAACACTAGGCCTAAAGTGCCACAACTAAGTGGAAAATTAACTAGTATAGGAAAGAAAAATCAATAAATTCAGAGATACACACGGAGAGCAAAACATAGGCACAACACAAATGACAATAAGAACCTAAAAGACAGTATACTAATTCAAAAGTCAGTCATTAGAACACACAAATTACAACCAGTCCTCTCTCCATTACTTGAGCAATATATTAATCAACTTGGCTAATGTCAGGTGTTGACAATCAAGATGTGCAAATAGAAATTCTTATGCATGTACATATGGGAATATAACCGGCAGAAGACAATGCCTGAGTTAGTGCACTTAGGTTTACTCCACTCCATGAACAGACAAGCTCATCCCACAAATCACCTGTCAGAAAGTCTTACATTGCCTCACATCAACAATAAATGGGCTGCATTTATTATAAAAACAAAAACTCCAAGGAGAAAACAACCTAAAGGTGACTACAACTGACAAAGGCCTCATGAAATCTACCCAGCCTGGGAAGCAATGGCTCACCTTGACATCTCTGGTCTGGGAATTCAGCCTTTGCTGCCTGTGCCGCCTTTCCTTTTTCCATCCTAAAGATGACTCCAGGGCTGGGAATGGAATACCCTGTTAATCAAAAGAATATTGGGGTTTTGAGTAGTTTCTTGTCTTTAGAGATGATCCAATGAGGCTTTGCACTGCCTCATTGGGAAAACCAAGTCAACACTCTATTTTGTATAAGTAATACACTAGGTGAACAAAAAAAATGAAGCACCAGGACAAATGAAATAAACACACACACACACACACACACACACACACACACACACACACACACGGATGCACAGAGAGGGAGGGAGGGAGGGAAGGAAGAAGGGAGAAAGAGAGACAATGACTGACAGAGACAGAGATTACACTTCTGATACCCCACTATGCCACTATGCTTTGGAAAGAGAAGGAAGAACATCTCCTCAATAAGGCCCACCCTGGATACCCGGCCAGCCGTGCTCACCCACTGCCAAGAGGTGACTGTAGATCTCCAGCATCACGTCCTGGTACAGGCGTCTCTGGGCAGAGTCCAGGTGCTGCCACTCCTCCTGGCTGAAGTCCACCGTCACATCCTCGAAGGACATCCACCTCTGTAACAATGTACCACAGTTCACTGTGAATGACTTGTCATTAGCAAGTGGAAAAGTTATATATAATGTTAAGTTTTTAATGAAATTTCACTAAGTTTCCCACAAAATATCTCCTTTCCATTATTTTAGGGGGATAGAGTATACTTATAAAGCAATCAATCCTGCCACCCATCATACACAATCACACTTCTTAAGTACATTAGAAAAGGATTCTCTTCAATACTCTAAGAAAGAGTACATAGTACAACATGGATTAAGCAACAATATCCCAGGTTAGAGTTATGCTGCATCCACTGGATTCAACATTATGAAACTGGCATTTAGAAGCTGCTTTAAGTATTGACTTCTTGCTTGGAAACTAAATGTCAGATGAAAGCCTGGCATCTCTGACTTCATTCTGTATCTGTCTTCTTGACTCGGTCACCTACCTACCTCTGCAGATTAGGACACAGTACTCAAAGAGCACCAGGCTAAACTACCCCAATCCCCTTCAAAGATGAAGAACAGAGATCGGTCATTGTCCTTCTCTAATTTTTCCTGTTGAGGTTGTATACTAAAGCAGAAGTAACCAAGAACTCCCTCTTGTAATAAGGACTTCTTAGTTATACATGTGGCTGCTTACTGATCAGTTATGAAAACAACCCCCCTACCTCCCGATTCCTAATATGAAAATCAACAATTCTCTCCTTCCCTCCCTCCATTTCTCTTCAAACAGAGCTTCATTCTGTGGCCTGACTGGCCTAGAACTCACAGGCCCAGATTGTGTTATGTAAATTAGGATGACCTAGAACTGTAGTTATCCTCCTGCCTCTGTGTAATATTTTCTCAAGATGTTTCTATTAAGTATTTTGTCCAGTTGAGGAGAAAAGGAAGGAATATTCCTACATTTTATCTTACTAATACTCCTTTTTCTCTGTACACCTGTACAATGTACCTCACAAAACTTCTCATACCACCTAGAAAAGAATACTCACACAAAAATAAATACACAAACCTTAGACACAAATTACATCATCTGAATAAGGTAATTTCAAAGACCATAAAATATTACATATAGCTAGTGCTAATAAATGTAAGCTTGATTCCATCTTCCAAAGCTCCCACAGGTTTTGGGTGTCTTAATGGCCCTTGGCTTCAGAAACTACAAATTAAGTTTGTATGGACACCTCTTGAAACCATTTTCTACAGGTCAACTCAGGATCCTTGGTCCACCTGACTAGAGCTTGTGATGGTCACTGCTGATTGTTAACGTGGGAAGACCTGTCCTTATTACAGAAGAGACCATTCTTTGCGCATGAGATCCTGGACTATATAAGGTAGAGGGAAAACAAAAACAAGAACAGGGCTGAAAGATGATCTAGCAGTTTAGAACACTTGTTCTTGCAGAGTGCCTGGGTTTGATTCCCAGCACCTACATGGTGGCTCACAAATACCTATAACTCCAGTTCAAGGATATCTGATGCTCTTGTCCGGTTTCTAAAAGCACCAGGCACACAGACTGTGCAAATACATGAAAGCAAAAACATTCATCATACATATAAAATTAAATAATCCTCTGATATGGACTCTTCAAGTTACACAGTTCACGATGTTGCTCTGAGTCTCCCTTGGCCAATGACAGCTACTTGCCATGCGTCACCATCATACTAGACAGTACATGTTTATATTTAGATACCAGCTTACTAGAAATATAAGGATCAGAGTGCATGTTAAGTGACACCATCAAAAAGCAACTGAGCCAAATAAAAATCTGTCTCAGTCTAAAGGATAACCCAAGTTCTTAAGAAATGATTTAACACAAGGGAGAAAAATTAAGAGATTAAAAGAGACTAAAATACTTTTTAGTGACTCTGGATGTGTGAGCACTGGCTGGACCTTTCAAGAGAGAGTCACATATGATAGTATAAGCAGGAACAGGTGGTGTTAAAAATAACTTATGGTTATATAAAAAGGTGATCAGAGATAAATTCCAACACACAAAGAAAAGGACAGCTTCTAGTATTTGGTTACAAATAACCTAGCAATGGAAAAGGGGATGAACAGGATGGACCTATGCTGAAAATTACTCGAAGAAGGGGCTGGGAACACAATTCAGTCTACTTCTACTTATGTATAAAAATCTTATAATACAACACTGACAACCTTCAGCCTCCCACATGCATAACTGAACACGTGCTATTTCTTTCTGAACTGTTAAGTACTTTTGACAGATCTGTTAGTCTGACACTAGTGACATCTGCCAACAGGCAAAGCACTGTCACTCACATACTGCTTCTCTGTGTAAAAACTATTCTGTATTAAAATTCCTTACATTATTAACATGTCAGGCATATTATTGTAACTAATATGAGTAATTCTCGAAATATTCCATTGGAATGTCTAGTAGAGAAAGTATCAATTAATTGCATTAGTATGAGAACTTGCCTTTGGAGGGGTCAATAATTTTCAATATATTTCATCCTGTGTATAGAATGCCTGCAAAGCTAGGCTTAGTGGCACACAGTTGAATGTCAGCACTTCTAAGGCAGTTGGCAGATGGATCTCTGAGAGTCTGAGACCAGCTAGATCTACATAGTGAGTTTCAGGACAGCCAGGATAACAGAGAAAAAACCTGCACCAAAACCAAAACAAGCTCCCCAGAATCCATGCACCCCCAAAATTCACATCTATCTTTAACAGATAATCAGGTCACGACAGTGGAGTCTTCAGATAACCAATCTGCTAGGATTTCGAAGCCTTTGTAACTAAGAGAAGCATGGGAGCCTTTGACTCAAAAAAAAAAGACCCAAGAGTTCAGGGCTGACCTCAGCTATACGGCTAGTTTGAGAATTTTTTTCCCCCAGGAAAAAAAGAAAAAACACAACAAATCAAAAAACTCAGAAGGAACAAAACCAGATAAGTATAAGAGCAAAAATGAATAGTAAAATAATGTAAACACTAAAACCTTAAGTGAAAAAGATTATTATAATGGAAATCAACAAAGTTTCCTAAAAATACTAAAATGTAAGCAAACAGCAACAGCAGCAAAAAAATAAAGGAAAAGAAGTCACATGTGGTGGTATATGCCTGTAATCTAGCCCTTGGAAGGTGGACACAGAAGGATTAGGAATTCAAGACAACTGCCAGCTACACAGGGGGTTTGAGGCTAGTTTGGGCTATATAAGACCCTACCAAGAAACAAAGAAGACTGAGAGTGAGGAGCAGAAAGAGCAATGACCAGCTAAGTAGACACTCAAAAAGTAAATGGACATCAGAGTGCAATCTCAAGCACGTATTTATATATTTATGAACATATGAATTAAATCTGCAAGTAAATGCCCTACCCTCAATAAGCTTATTGGCAGTGATCAATAAGATTGCTGAGCCTGCAAGCTCTACCTTGCTGCATTTACCCCAGCAGTGGAAATGCTGGTTGTCAGACAACAGACCTCACAAACTTGACTGCAATTTCCCAAACTGCCTTGGCTAAGCGCTATTCTCAGCGATGGCACCAATAGCATTCCTCTGCTTCCTTGGGACACAGGCACATCTACACTTGATATTTTTAGTGTGGCTAATTTTAGGCATTCCAGTGGAGGGAGCCATAGAGATGATACAGGCATTTCCCATTCAACTTAGCTTTTCCTGTTTCCTGAACTACACAAATAAGTCCCATGCTCATTCAATTTTATGTGGAATAAGCTTCTACAAGTAATCCAGCCACTCTGGAAGCAGAGGCAGGTGGATTTCTGTGAATTCGGGGGCAACCTGGTCTATAGAGCAAAGTCTGGCCTAACTTTCTCACTCAGTGATTTGCCTCTCTCACAAGGAGGGAACTTATACTGAGGAGGGCTTTGAGATGGGAGAGGGAGTGACTAGAGAAGGAGCACACAGTGGTTAAGGATCATGACATGCTGATGGCACTCAGACAATAGAGGAATGGAAGACACTGGCAGACACTGCACTGGATAAAGTAAAATAACACAGAAGGCCTAATTTTCATACAATCCATCCAGAAAAGTCACATTTCAAAATACCACAAATTTTAAGAACAGGTCTGCGTGCCACTAATCAAACATCAAAACATTTTTGAAATTCTGCTTTTCAGAAGAATTTTTAAAAATGTTGTATGTATGAGTGTTTTGCATCTGCATGCATATGCACCATGTGTGTGCCGTATGCATGGGAGGCTAGAAGAGGCCATGGGATCCCCTGGAACTACATTATAGACAGTTGTGAGCTACCATACTAGGAACTGAACCTGGTTCCTCTGCTGAACAGCCAATATTCTTAACTGCTGAGTCATCTCTCTAGCAACCTAAAATTCCTTTAAAAAAGAACAGTAACTAAGCTAAAAGATGGCTCAGAAGATAAAGGCATCTCCACTAAGACTGACAATGATGCCCAAGACCCACAGAGTACAAAGAAATGATTCCCACCTGACATCTACACTTTGTGACAAATGGCAAAGAAATAATGATATTAAAAATTATTAACAAAAGAACAAGGGAAGCAGCACATTAAAAATAAACAGTACTGGAGAGCTAACTCAGGAGTTAAGAGGCCACAGTTCAGTTCCCAACACCCAAATGGTGGCTCACAACTAACTGCCTGTGACTCCACTTCCAGTGGATTCTACATCCTATCTGGCCTCCTCAGACACCAGCTTGCACACAATGCACACAAACACATAATTTATTTATTTATTTATTTATTTATTTATTTATTTATTTATTTATTTATTTGGTTTTTCGAGACAGGGTTTCTCTTTTAGCCCTGGCTGTCCTGGAACTCACTCTGTAGACCAGGCTGGCCTCGAACTCAGAAATCTCCTATCTGGCCTCCTCAGACACCAGCTTGCACACAATGCACACAAACACTTTATTTATTTATTTATTTATTTATTTATTTATTTATTTATTTGGTTTTTCGAGACAGGGTTTCTCTTGTAGCCCTGGCTGTCCTGGAGCTCACTCTGTAGACCAGGCTGGCCTTGAACTCAGAAATCTGCCTGCCTTTGCCTCCCAAGTGCTGGGACTAAAGGCGTGCGCCACCACCGCCTGGCCTATTCATCTTATTAAGACAGACAGATTTGGGAGCTGGAGAGAAGGCTCAGCAGTTAAGAGCACTGACTGCTCTTCCAGAAGTCTTGAGTTCAATTCCCAGCAACCACATGGTGGCTCACAGCATCTGTAATGGGATGTGATGCCCTCTTCTGGTGTGTCTGAAGACAGTGACAGTGTACTCACATCCATAAAATAAATCTTTTAAAACACAATGGACAGATGCTGGCCAACTCTCCCAGGACTCTTGAGTACCTGTGGTTCCTCCCAGCACTTCTTGTCCTGCCTCCTACCCTAAACCTCTCTGTCCCATCAGCAGGGCTTCCACTTCCCTTATCCTAGTTGAATCTGTACAGAATTCTGCACTCTCTTGGCCTCTTTGCCATGGTTGGCAGCTCCCCACTTGCTCTCCCTCCCTCCTCTCTCCTCTCATGGTGGGGTTTAGTCGGTGGGCCCTTTCCTTCCTGGTCTCTTCTCTCTGTTTGCTTTCTCCCTTATATCTACAATAAAAATTTTGCCCATACTTTAAGAGAAGTTATGTCCTCTACCTTTTATCTCATTTTTCATTCAATAAATAGCAGTAATTTGGCCTATGAGATGGCTCAGTGGGTAAAGGCACACATACAGGTGAAAGGGAAGAACTCTATAAAGTGTCCTCTGACCTCTATGCCCACAAAAAGGCAATCATAAACACATATGCACACTACACACATGTAATAGATGTTTTAAAACAGAAAACTAGTCAGACATGACGGTACACATCTTTAATTGGGAGGCAGAGGCAGGTGAACCTCTGAGTTCAAGGCTAACCATGGACTACACAGTGAGTTCCAGCCCAACCAGGGATACACAGTGAGCCCTTGTCTCAAATATATATGTAAGATATTTGAATGGTAGGAAAAGCATACTTGGGGCAGAAGTAATAGAAGAGTTTAGCAAGAGCAAAGAGAGTCCCAGCCCACAATGTAAGCCTAGCTAGAGACATATGCAATAAAAGGAGAAATAGCATTTCCACGAGACATTCAAATACAGGCACATACAGTCTGATGTTTACTAAAACACCTAAATCTAGCCGGGCGGTGGTGGCACACACCTCTAATCCCAGCACTTGGGAAGCAGAGGCAGATCTCTGAGTTTGAGGCCAGCCTGGTTTACAATGAGAGTTCCAGGACAGCCAAAGCTACACCAAGAAACTCTGATTCGAAAAACCTACAAAATAAAAAGGAAGGAAGGAAGGAAGGAAGGAAGGAAGGAAGGAAGGAAGGAAGGAAGAAAGAAAGAGAGAGAGAGAGAAGGAGAGAGAGAAAGAGAGAGAGAGGAAGGAAGGAAGGAAGGAAGGAAGGAAGGAAGGAAGGAAGAAGGAAGGAAGGAAAGAAAAATTAAAGAAAATAAATACCTAAATCTGTGGTGTTTGTTTCTAGGATTTACCTGAATACACCCAGTTTAGACCAACGGCAGTGCCCTACCGATGGCAGTCCCAGGGATAAACAAAGAATCTGGCTGGGTAAACACAAGCTTAAAAGTGGGTCTCTGTTTACTGGAAACCATCTTTAATCTTCCTCCAAAGGACAACTACCTTGGGCTCCTGGTCAATGGGAACAGTCTTCTTCAGCTTAGAGAGCCCACCCGGCTAACATAAAGGCTGCTCATTTTTTCCCCTCTTTTCCCCCTGTCCCTGCCTGCAGTTTGCTCCCCAATAAACCTTTCTTTCTTTGCATTGAGGCATCTAGTTTGGTGGCTT
This sequence comes from Grammomys surdaster, assembly GCF_004785775.1. Classification (NCBI taxonomy): domain Eukaryota; kingdom Metazoa; phylum Chordata; class Mammalia; order Rodentia; family Muridae; genus Grammomys; species Grammomys surdaster. The sequence goes on along the minus strand of NW_021620222.1, from coordinate 914,286 downwards.
ATTGTGCCTTTGCTTACACACACATCCCCAGGAGCTCCTTCCTGCAAGAGATAGCACAAAAATTCAGAGCAGCTATGATTTTGAGACTAAGGGCCCTAGACACATGAAAGGAAAAGAATTCTCAGATGACAGTGCAGGAGGCTCACAGGACAATGCAGAGTGTGGAGCACCAGGGCAGCAGCCTGGCCTTGAAACTTCCTCAGAGGAGCAGGGAATGGGATTGGCAGCCAGACCCCGGAGCACACTGCTAGACTTGAATCCCAGGTTGGCATCTGGGTCACATGAGTTCAACTGGCTGTGTCACCTGGGCCTCAGCTTCTCTTCTTTAGAATGGGCTAGAGCATCAGCTCAGGAGTCTCCTGTGAGGATTAGCACTGGGCCTGGCACACAGGAAGCTGCCCCGGCTGCTGCCAGATGCTGATAACTCCATGAACAGGACATAGAAAGACTTGGAGAAAATATTAGCACATAAATATCTAACCCATAACATTACTCAGTGAAAAAAAAACCAAAGAGTTGTGCATTAGGCAAAAATTTATGGATGGACAGGCAGGTGGGGTCACTCTGGACACAGCTGGTCGGGAAGAGGGATCTGATAAGAATTGCACGCATAGTTAGGTACTGAGTTTAGCAGTTTGAGACAATGAAAACTGACTCTTTCCTTCGATGTCAACTTTAAAGTCTACCTTTCCCTGAACAGCAGACGGCAAACCAACACAACTGTTCCTCTTTAGGATTTAAGATACCTTTAAAAGGGTGGCTGTGTAAGAGCTTGTTAAGGCTCATTAAGGGAAAAATACTTCCTCCTGGCCAAAAGAATGAAAGCTCAGCTTTACCTCTAGTCCAGGGTGAAAACAGGACTTTCTGCTCTGCTCCTAAGATTGGAACTTTATAAAACTATTGTCTCATCCAAGAAAAGTTAATCCAACTCCTGGTTACCATTACTTGGACAGGGGACACGCACCAGGAAAGTAGACTCACCTGAAGACATGGTAAATAGTTGAGAGGAATAATTATCACACTAACAAGTCTCCCTCAGAACAGTGCTTACAGATCTTCACTGTTGAACGTCAGGGTTTTCTGTGCTCTAAGACAGAAACTAACTTTTCCTTCTCTTTCTCAGATGCTGCCCCAAAAGCACACTAAGCATGCTTTCTCTGGCACAGTAGGCTTTCTCAGTTTCTCTGAAAATGTCAAACTCACAGCTGTTCCTTTTTACTGTTGCTTGCTGGCCTCACTGCCTGGATATAAGGCTTACCTCCTCCATCTCCCTCCTCCCTGCAACTAACCTGCAGGGAGGTTAGTTACCTTGTCCTGTTTTAGGGACAACAGAACATGAGACATAAAACAGATCCATGAGACTAAGAACTGACAAATGAAAACTCTACCTCCCCAGATGCACCATTTCTTACAGGGATGGGCACAGCAGGCAAGCTTTAAGAACTGGGGATGGCAAAATGTAAAAGAGGAACAAACCTAAAAAACAGAGAACTCAAGAGGAAGAAGAACTTGACATTAAGTAGATGAGAGACAGAGACTGGAGAGACGGGGAAAAATAAGTGTTTAGTTTGACAGCTGCCTGGGCTCTATAGAAGGATTCCAGGCTGGCCTCACTTTAAGACCCTGTATCCAGAGAAAGAGAGCATAAGGCGGCGAGGAGTAATTAGTTAGTTAGTGTGGGCTATATATAGTCCATTCCTAACTAGACTCATCTCAGAAGTCTGCAGCTTCCTGCATCTGCCCTGAAGACCTGAAGAACCAAGCATGAAGTCACTCCTGCTTACCTCACATGACTCGCGCTGCTCCTCTGCGCCCAATGGCTGGCTCTTCTGTTGGAAATTCATATCTGCAGCCATGTCTCCTCTGTCTTCTATGCTTGAGGTTTTCTTGGTAGCAAATCCAAATTCCTCAGGAGTCACGGATGTTGAAGAAGGGCTAGCTGTGGCACAGCAGGAAATCCTGAGGCTTGAATAATTTCAGCGGTCTCAGAGACACCGGAAGTCACTAAAAGACAACGACTCAACATCTGACCATGAACTGCTGAGGGCCTGTATGGAGGATCAGGTGTAGGCAGTGTAGAGGATACACAAAAGGCCTGTTCTTGTCATTAGTCTGGGTTATAAAACAAACAAACAAAAAACAAAACAAAAAAGTTAGAAACCATCCATTAGGAACGAAGGACACACTGCAGCACTGACATGTTAACTAGCAGAAAACCGTGTGCTAACCTAGTCATTACAAAATGAGGACAGAGGTGTTTACTATATGGATCCAGAATGCCATGCCAGGGACAGCTCACTAAGCCCTCAGCACTAGCCTGATGGAGGTAAAACACTCACAAAAACCCAGTAAGCTGGCGACTTAATTTTGATTTCATTTCAAACCTTTTAAGCTACACGTAAGCATTAGTATTCTGCATGACTTACTCATAGCACATAGCAGAGCAGGGGTACACATTGGATTTGTTTTCACTCTAAGGAACACCCGGCCACTGTATAGATGCCGTCCCTTCTGTAATCAGCATCTAAAAACAGCATTCCTGTTTCCTGTTGCACAAAGAGCTCAGGATGACAGACAATTCTGATTCTAGTGTTGAGTTCCTAAACACACAGCCACATTAAGAAAAAATGGCTTACTCAATCCTCACTCCCCCACCCCAACCGACCCCACCCCATCTCAGTGTGTGTGTGTGTGTGTGTGTGTGTGTGTGTGTGTGTGTTTGAGACAGGATCTATTATGTAGCTCTGGCTGTCCTGAACTTGCTATGTACACCAGGCTAGCCTTTTAACTTTCACTGCCTCAGCCTCATCAGTGCTGGGATTTAAAGGCATGTGCTACTACTCTCGGACTAACACACAGTTCTTAAGGACTCCAAATACCGGGGTAAAATAATATGGCTCAATATTATTTTGGTCAACTGTCAATCAGTGATCTCTAATATCTGTATAGGATCCCAAAGAGAGGCAAGCACTGATGTACATAATCTCCGAAGGATTCCTAAATATGACTCTAAAGCGTCCCCAAAGAACGAAAATGTGTTTTTTGTTTTGTTTTTCAAGACAGGGTTTCTCTGTGTAGCCCTGGCTGTCCTGGAACTTACTCTGTAGACCAGGCTGGCCTCGAACTCAGAAATTCCAAGTGCTGGGATTAAAGACGTGTGTGCACCAACACTGCCCGTTGAAAATCTGTTTTTAATATTTGGATTTATTCCTTCAATAATGCTGGCTACCCACAGAGGTAGGAACAAATTAGTTGGTAAAGGAGACCCCACAGCAGCCCACGAAACAAAACTCCTTACTTTTACAGACCTTAGAAGAAATCTCTTGAGCTCAGCAGCTGAGGTAGCATGCGAAGCGTGGGGCACCCTCCCTACCTCATCAGTGAGAGCATGAGCTCACACAGTTCAGACACCTGTGGTATCGACACTTTGATACTTTAGTCAAGCCGACGGTGTTTCTCTTCACGTAGTTGTACGCGGAATCAAGCCAGTCACTGGCCAGGCAAACACTAACCAACCAGAGTCACCATCACAAGCATCCCGCACCCGCTCCAGGCTCCATCCCTGCCTGTGCCGACTCCCATCAATCACGGCCTGAGTGGGTCACAAGCCACTGCAAAGTCCTTACCCTTAAGCTCCCGGCTCCTACTCGGACCGCTCCTGCAGCGCCCACTCACTGAGACCGTCCCCAGTGTCTTCACTTGACGACTTTCATGGACGACCTGTGAAATCCCACAGGAGAGCACACTGGGAAGTGACAAGACACACAAGACACGGAAAACCCTCGAGAACATGGTGAAAACGAGCCAACGACCCCCACCCTATCCGACGACCCGACAGCCGCCTCAGCCCGTCCCTCACCAAACCTGCGCTCTGCACCGCATACCGTCCCCGCCACTGCGCGGCCGCCGCTCACCTCAGAGAGCTCTGCACACGGCACGCCGGACGGCGACTTCCGCCCACGGAAGTCAAAAAGTCCCGGATGGAAAAGTTCCAAACCACCTCGCGGACCCGCCAGCGAAGTAACACTAGAATGACTATAATATTTAAGGTTTCACGGCCACTCTATTTCCGGTGTCTTTTAGATTTCCGGCAGGATTTGTCCACGCCCACTAAAATAATGCGCATGCCCACTAACACTTTTGAAACTCAGTGCCTGCCAGCAGTCAGCATGGCAGACTAGGTGGTTCCAGTTTCCATAGAAACTGTCGTGGCGGTATCCGTACGCTCCCGGTGTTGGAGGCCACCACCCAGGAACTTTGAATCCCTATGGGCAGGGAAGCTAAATACAATGCCTTAGAGTGGAAGTCTGAAAGCTGTCCCATATGCTGTGACTGGCCTGGCAGGAATCATCATATTCAAAAGAGACATTTTGTGCTGCGTCTTTTACAGACTATCGAGACAGTGGACCCCGAGAATGGACCCCAGAAATAGAACTCTCATAATAGGAGAAAGGATGTGTGGAAGCCAGAAGACAGGATCTTGACACAGGAAAATGGATTTCACACAGTTCTGACAACTTCTTAGACCACTATGCAGGACAGACTGGAGCCAGAGACAACGATAGAGAGGGGCCATAAAACTAGGATTGTTTAGTTACATACCTCTTGCCTTCTGTTTATAATTCTGCGGGGGAGAAAGGATGAGACGGTAGAGAGGTAGCTTAGCAGTTAAATGCATAAACTGCTCTTCTGCTCTTTTGTTGTTGTTGTTGTTTTATTTTTTTCGAGACAGGGTTTCTCTGTGTAGCCCTGGCTGTCCTGGAGCTCACTCTGTAGACCAGGCTGGCCTCGAACTCAGAAATCCGCCGGCCTCTGCCTCCCGAGTGCTGGGATTAAAGGTGTGCGCCACCACTGCTCAGCTGAACAAACTGCTCTTAATTGACTCAATTCCAGCCCTCACATTCCAGCCCTCACATGTCAGCTCTCAGTAGTTGGCTCAAACCTTTAATTCCAGCATTCTGGAAGCAGAGGAAGGTGGATCTCTGAGTCTGAGGCCAACCTGGGCTACATAACAAAATATAATCTCATAACTTCTATTTCGCTATTGTGGGAAGGTAAACTAGGTAAGATAGATCTCATTGTTTTAAAATTGTATTCTCCTAAATTATGCAAGCTTTTGAAAAACACTTTAAAGGATTAACAGAAACTTTCAAGTTAGTAAAATGGTCTGAGCTCACTTTTAATCCAGCATTTAGGAGGCAGGGACAGGCAGATCTCTGTGACTGTGAGGCCGCCCGGTCTACATGGTGAATTCCAAGTTAGCCCACATTACACAGTGAGCTCAAAATACAATGGAATAAAACAAATGAAAATAATAGCATGCACATCCATGTTTCTCCAAGGCAGAGTGCATCTGGGAATATCTAAAGATTTTTTATTTTTAATTTCTTAGACTTGGTGTAGTCATACTGGACCTCTTGTTCCTAGCCTCAGCAGGATGGACACATTGAATGCATCTCCTTTACCTGTTTGTTTCCCTGTTTGTCTCTTTAATTGGTTAAAGATGATGTTGGCCAGATCCCAGCTTGGTAGAGCTTTCAGGACCCGGGCTATAACACTAAAAATTTTCAATGATATATCTTTGGAATTCAGGTCTTCAGGCTTGTCAGCAAGCACCTTTACCCACTAAGCAATCTCATTACCCCCTTACCTCCTGCTGTCTCTTTGTTTCTTTCTGTTTGCTCCCCTGTTTTCCTGTTCTTTCTTTTCTTCACTTTTTTTTTTTTTAAATGACAGGGCTCTTCTGTATACTGGTCTGGACTTAAATTCTCCATTCACCTGTGTCAACCTCACAAGGTTTCCATTACGGTCTTGTGTTATCAATTCTGGCTGAAAGGACATTTCTTGTATGTGACAATTTAGAGTCATTTCATGGTCAACACTGAACAAAAGTTTATTCTCATATGCATAAAGTTTTTGAGGGGGTGGGTGTTGGTTATTGTTGTTTTCATGTAGAAGACAACAACAGTGTGAGACACAGGTGGAACAAGAAGGTGAATGGGGAGAGCAGGTCAGAGGGTAATAGCAGCCAGCTCTGGAGAATGCATTGACAAACCACTACACAGCGCAATATAACCAGTGCAATTCTTCACCAGGGTGAAGAATATCAACACGATATTGTCAGCATTTGTGGGTGCAGGCACAGGAGGCACTCCTTCTGCCACCCTCAGGATTTTGAGGAGTTCCCCTAGAGACTTTTAGAGAGATACATTCAAGCCAAACAAGGATTTATGGCTTCTGCATTGAAAAACATTCCAGGACTAACAATGAATTCAAAATTTTATTAAAAATATTTTTAAAGATTTATTTATGTGTATGAGTGTTTACCTGAATGTACGTATGTATGTGCACAATTGCACCTGGTGCCCCTGGAGATCAGAAGGTGTTGGATTCCCTGGAACTGTGGAAATGGAACCTAAGTCCTCTACAAGAACAAGTCCTCTTAAACACTGAGTCATAAATGGAAAAAACCGAAATTTATTAAAATCAGGAACAAGACAAACACCAACTCTCTCCATAGCTAGTCAATATAGTACTTGAAGTTTTAGCTATAGCAGTAAGACAAGTGAAAAAGATCAGGGGAATACAAATTGGAAAGGAAGAAGCTAAAGTATTTTTTTTTCCTAGAGACAAGGTTTCTCTGTGTAGCCCTGGCTGTCCTGAACTCACTCTGTAGACCAGGCTGGCCTTGAACTCAGAAATCCACCTGCCTCTGCCTTCCAAGTGCTGGGATTAAAGGCATGTGTGTGCCGCCACCACTGCCCGGCTTAAAGTATTTTTATCTGCAGATGATACAATAATATACATAATTCCAGGGAACTCTTATACAAGTTTAACTAAAAAAAAAAAAAAAACACAAACCCCCAAAAAACAAAAACAAAACAACAACAACAAAAACATCAGTAGCCTTTCTGATATACAAATGACAAATGGACTAAGAAAAAAAAATCATGGAAACACCACCTTTCACAATAGCTTCAAATAATATAAAATATCTTGGGGTAACTCTAACTAAGCAAGTGAAAATCTGTATGACAAAAACTTCAAGTCTTTGAAGAAAGAAGTTGAAGAAAATATCAGAAGATGGAAAGATCTCCCATACTCATGGATTGGTGCAATTAACATTGTTAAGTAACCATCCTACAAAAAAGCAATCTACAGATTCACTAATCTCTCCAGGACTTTCATCCTGAAAGGGGCGTTGGATTGTGTCAAATGCCTTGGATCTAATGACAAATGCCATGTGTGTTTTGTCTTTCACTTTGTTTATATGGTAGATTATATTTACTGATTTTGAATGCTGAATCATTCCTGCATCTCTGGGATGAATCTCACTTGATCATGGTGGATGATCTTTTGATGTGTTCTTGGATTCATTTTACAAGTATTTTATTACTTTTGCATCTATGTTTATAAAGAAACTGTTCTGTAATTCTCTCTCTTTGTTGAGTCTTTATATGATTTGGGTATCAGGGTAACTGTGGTTTCATAAAATGAATTGGGCAATGTTCTTTCTGTTTCTATTTTCTGCAATAATTCTCCTTTGAAAGTCTGGTAGAATTCTGTGCTAAACTTGTCTGGGCCTGAGGTTGTTTTTTGTTTTTGTGAGAGTGTTTGTTTGTTTGTTTGTTTGTTGTTGGGGGATATTTTTTGGCTGGTTGGGAGAATTTTTTAATGACTGCTTTTATTTCACTAGTGGTTATAAGTCTATTTAAATTATTTATCTAGTCTTGGTTTAACATTGGCTAAGTGGTACCTATTGAGAAAACTATCCCTTTCTTTTAGATATTCCCATTTGTTGGAGTACACGTTTTTAAAGTATGTCCTTATGATTCTCTGGATTGCCTTGATGTTTCTTGTTATGACTCCCTTTTTGTTTCTGATTTTGATAATTTGGATATTATCTCTGTGTCTTTTAGTTAGTTTGTATAAGGGATTGCCGATCTTTTTTATTTTCTCATTTGTTCTAAAACTTTCAGGTGTGTTAATAAGAGATCTCTCTAGATTTTCTGTATAAGCACTTGGTGCTATGAACTTGCTTCTTAAAACTGCCTTCGGGGCTGGAGAGATGGCTCAGTGGTTAAGGGCACTGTCTGCTCTTCCAGAGGTCCTGAGTTCAATTCCCAGCAACCACATGTTGGCTCACAACCATCTGCAATGGGATCCGATGCCCCCTTCTGGTGTGTCTGAAGACAGTTACAGTGTACTTATATACATAAAATAAATAAATTTCTAAAAAAAAAAAACCAACTGCCTTCATCATATCCCATTAGTTTTGGCATGTTGTGTATTCTTTTTTATTCAATTCTAGAAAGTCTTTAATTTCTCTATCTCTGACTTCATTCTTTTTCATTTGGGAAAAATATTCTGTAAATATGGTCCATTTGACCTATAACATCTGTTAGTTCCAGCATTTCTCTGTTCAGTTTTTGTCTGGACATCCTGTCCTTTGATTAGAATAGGGTATTGACGTCTCCCACTATTGGTGTATAAGGATCAATATGTGATTTAAGCTGTAGCAGTGTTCCTTTTACCAAAGTGGATGCCCTTGTATTTGGGGCATAGATGTTAAAAATTGAAATGTCATATTGGTGGATTTTTTTCTTTGATGAGTATGAAATACCCTTCTCCATCTTTTTAAAAATTAGTTTTGGGTTGAAGTCCTTTTTGTTAGATATTAAAATGACCACATCAGCTTGCATCTTAGGTCCATTTGCTTGAAGTATATTTTTCCAACATTTTACCCTGAGGTAATATCTGTCCTTTATGTTGAGATGTGTTTCTTGGACACAGAAAAAAGATAGACCCTGTTTTCAAACCCAATCTGTCACTCTTTTTCTAAAATAATAATAATAATAATAATTGGGGAATTGAGACCATTAATATTGAGATGTCAATGATTGTTGATTCTTATTATTCTGTTGTTGGTGGTGGTAGTGGTAGTTATTAAGGTGTGTGTGTGTGCGCGCGCACGTGCATGCACACACACACACATGCTTCCTTGGTTTGGATTTTCCTTTTAGCATCTTCTATAGGGCTTGATTTGTAGATAGATATCATTTAAATTTGACTTGATCATGGAATATCTTATTTTCTCCATCTATGGTGATTGAGAGTTTTCCCAGGTACAGTAGACTTGGGCTGTTATCTGTGGTCTCTTAGAGACTGCAGCACACATGTCCAGGCCTGTCTGGCTTTTAGACTCTTCATGTAGAAACAGGTGTAATTTTAATAGATCTGCCTTTGTATGCAACTTGGTCTTTTCCCCCTTGCAGCTTTTAATATTCTTTTTTTGTTGTTCTGAATATTTAGTGTTTTGATTATAATATGGCAATATGTAATAAGCATTAGTATTCTGTTTAGTTTGCTCACAGGTCACTAAATAAAATAGGGGTTTACATTCAATTTAGATTTCGTTCTTAAGGAAATATTGGACATAATATTTCTTGCAGTCCCTCCTGTGGTCAGCATCTAGAAACAATATTTGTTTCCTGTTGCCCAGATTGCTTAGGGTGATAGCCAATTTTGATTCTATTCTATGTTTCTAGACATTTCCCCGTTGATCCACAAATACACAGTCTATTTTCGTTAGACATATTGCTTAAATTAACTGACCAATCCTTGGCCTAGAAAATCTGAAAGCATACACCAGGACCTCCTCACACTGAGCACTTCTGTGGAGAGCTTTTGTTACATTACTCTGCACTCCCTGCAGATCACGTGCGTGCACACTTGCCTAGGAGCTGTCTTTGGATCCACGAATGGAAGACATGCACACATTAGCTTATCTTTAAAATGCCTTAGCTCTCTCAAAGGCTGGGCACTCCTAAACCTTCTCCTGCTACCCCAGGCCCAAACAGGGGAGTGGGCAGTGGCCTCCCACCCACATTCTCACATGGCTCGTTGGCTCTCTCTCCTGCATCATCTTCTACCGCATCCTGCTCTGCTTCTCTCTGTGTCCTAGCCTACACAGCTTTACATATTCTGCCAGTGCCCAGCCGTTGGCATCTTTACTGATTGATAAAAAACCAATTGGGGACAAGGACCTTCAGTGTTTGGATTCCCTATTGGATCCCTACTGAATCAAATCATTAGAACAAATCTCCAACACCTCATCTTTTCTGTCCAAATTTTTAAAAAATCCTCTTCTCTCAGACATAAATTGAGTAGAACAACAACAATTATGTAAATCATAGAGTATGATTGTCTTAGTTAGTGTTTGACTGCTGTGAACAAATGACCAAGGCAAGCCTTAAAAAGGACAACACTTAATTAGGGCTGGCTTACAGGCTCAGAGGTTCAGTCTATAATCATCAAGGCAAGAGCATGGCAATATCCAGGCAGACATGAAGCTGGAGGAGCTGAGAGTTCTACCTCATGTTCTAAATAAAGCTAGCAGAAGACTCACTCACTTCCAAGCAGCTAGGATAGGGTTTTAAAGTCCACACCCACAGTGACACACCTACTCCAACAAGGCCATACCTCCTAATAGTGACACTCCCTGGCCCAAGCATATACAAACCATCACAATGACATACAGTTAACATCCAGTCCATCATATTTGTCAATTAGATAAAAGTACTCCACCGGGCAGTGGTGACGCACGCCTTTAATCCCAGCACTTGGGAGGCAGAGGCAGGTGGATTTCTGAGTTCGATGCCAGCCTGGTCTACAGAGTGAGTTCCAGGACAGCCAGGGCTACACAGAGAAACCCTGTCTCGAAAATCAAAAAAAAAAAAAAAAGATAGTCATTCCATAAAGAGTTTATGATTCTATACCTGAATTATGTTTTGATTTTAGCCTGTAGCATCATCTGAAAACCATGTTTTTTAACTCTGTATCATATCTTTTAATGTTAAGCAACTTATATTTGCTTATGGGAATATAGTCTTCAACCCCATCAGAAATCCAAGAACTAATTAAATATTACCTGAATAAATAGGAAGCATAAAAACATGGTTTCCAAAACTTAAATTGTAGAAACTGGGAACTACCTGGACAGTCCCCTAATTTCTTTTCTTTTTTTTGGGGGGGTGGGGTGGGGTTTCGAGACAGGGTCTCTCTGTGTAGACCTGGCTATCCTGGAACTCAGAAATCCGCCTGCCTCTGCCTCCCAAGTGCTGGGATTAAAGGCGTGCGCCACCACTGCCCGGCATGTGTATTGTCTCTTTTATTCGGAGATCTCTAAATTATTTTAATAGTGAGTTCTCACCCACCACATTGGATGCCATCTGTAGCAGAGAGGTTTTGCTACACCACTTTGCGCCCCCTGCAGATCACGCATGCACACCTGCCCAGGAGCGATCTTTGGATCCACAAATGGAAGACATACACACATTAACTTATTTTTAGAACGTCTTGGCTACCACAAAGGCTGGGCACTCCTAAACCTTCCCCTGCTTCCCCGGACCCAAACAGGGAAGTGGCCAGTAGCCATCACCCGAATTCTCACATGGGTCGTTGGCTCTCTCTTCCTGCAGCTCTCCTCTTCCCACCTCCCATCTCATCCTTGAGTTTGCTCTGTTCCTCTCTGCAACCTAGCCCGAGCAACTCTAAGTGTCCCGCCCCATGCCCAGCCATTGGCTGTTGGCATCTCTATTGATCAATCAAAAACCAATTGGGGACAAGGACCTTCAGTGTTTGGACTTGCAGATTCCTGAATCAACGCATTAGATCCAAACTCTAACACACTTCCACCCTGCCCATACTGTGATGTCTCCTCCGCATCAGAATGCAGGTATTGATCCTTCAGTAACCCCTAGCCAGTGGAGCACAGGGTTGCCGGGCTTACAAACTGCCTTCTAGCCGGTAACCTGCTCCAGGCTTCTGAAGTTATTACCACCTTGACAGCCAATAAGTGCTTCACAGAAAATATAATTTACCCCAAATCTCCCCTAACAGAAAGAATTAAAGAAACATGCCCCAATATGAAAATAGTCTCATTCTAGACAACTGTCAATCAATGGTCTTACTCTTGTAAGGGCAGAAAGCACAGCACTGAATCACCATATACAATTCCAAACAATGGTAACATTCATGTGAGGCAGACCTAAAAATCACAATTTATCTTTAATATTTATTTTATCTTTTTATTTTCTGGACGGGGGGGGGTGTTAACACACACCTATAATTTCAGTATTCAGAGTCAGAAGTAAGTAGATTACCACAAATTCAAGGCTAGCTTGGGGTTCACAGGGTGACCATATCTAAAGAAAACAATAAAAAGTGTTTTGAGGCTGAAGAGATGGCTCAGTAGTTAACAGCACACTGTCTGATCTTGCCGAAGATCCAAGTTCAGCTCCCAGCACCCACACACTAGAGGAGCCAACTCTTCTGGCTTCTGTGGGCACCAGGCTTACATACACTCAGTCAAACCAACCACTCAGACACATAACATGAAAATAAAATTTCAAAAATTCTTTAATGTGTGGTGACACATGCCTTTAATTCTAGCACTTGGGAGGCAGAGGCAGACAGATTTCTGTGAATTTGAGGTCAGCTTAGTCTACATAATATGTTCCACGATATCCAGGGCTACATAACAGAGAGACCTTGTTTCTAAAAATAAAATAAACTCCTGAAAACAAACAAACTCAAAAAAAACAGAATACCAAGCATTAATAAGAAAATGCTCCACAGAGTTGCATACAAGATGGAGGCATTTTTTTTTCAGTTGACATTCTCTTTCCTAGATGTCCCTAACATGTGTCAAGCTGACAAAAACCTAACCAACACACAGAGACTGCAAGGTGCAGGTCTCCAGAGAACCCTAAATAACCTCCAATTTGGGGGTTCAAATAACTTGTTCCAATATGGATGTGATACTGATGCAGGAGAAACTTGAAGGAGTGTAACTGATGCTATAAAGGATTTCCTAATAGACTCGTTTAGGAAATTAATTATACAAAGTAGAAATTAGCTAGAGGAGAATTGTCTTCGGTTATGACTGGAAGATTATTTATTTATTTATTTATTATTATTGTTTGTTTGTTTGTTTGTTTTGAGACAGGGTTTCTCTGTGTAGCCCTGGCTGTCCTGGAACTCACTCTGTAGACCAGGTTAGCCTCGAACTCTCGAACTCAGAAATCCGCCTGCCTCTGCCTCCCAAGTGCTGGGATTAAAGGCGTGCGCCACCACTGCCCGGCCTATTTATTTATTACTTATTCACCAAGACTGACCTCTAATTTGGCTCTCACCCCAAGTCCAAGAACATACTTCTAAAGGGCGACTCAAGAGGCAGCATAGGGTGACAAGGATAATTAGGTCCTGGTCTACTGTGGTTTAAAACTTGCGCGGCGCCTGGGACAGGTCGCGCTCCCGCACCGCAGTCACGGCTGGTAGTCCTCAGAGCCCGAGTCAGCGGGACTCGGGACTCAGCGGCACTCCCAGCCGATGGTGGGGCTCGGGCCGCCTGAGCACCGTGGTGGTGACGACAGGGTCCCAGGAGCAGGGGCGCAGGGAGTCAGACACTATTAGTAAAGAGCTTTTTTCTTTATTAATCTCTAATCTTGTGAAGTTATTTCTCACTGGGAAGGCATTTAATTCTGGCTGACTGCCAGTTATTGATCATTACCATGTCCACTGGCTTACTCCTGTATCTCTAAAGAATTTATGCAAAATGATTTTAGGAATTAAGATTTCCTCTTAAAGGCCAGGCAGAGGTGGCGCACGCCTTTAATCCCAGCACTTCGGAGGCAGAGGCAGGCGCTACACAGAGAAACCTTGTCTCGAAAACACACACAAAAAAAGATTTCCTCTTAAGAGATGGGTGTGGTGGCACAGGTCTTTAATCTCAACACTTTGGAGTCAGAGGCAGGCAGATCTCTATGACTTTGAGTCCAGCCTAGTCTACATAGTGAGTTCCAAGACAGCCAGAGCTACATAATTATACCCTGTCTCAAAAAATGCAAAAGCAAGCAAACAAACAAAACCCCAAAAAATCTGCCTAAAAATTACCTTTTGCAGCTGTAGGTCCCTACAGGAAATATCATTCTGAGTTTGGAAATTATCTGCTTCCAGAAGTACTCAGCACTCAGTACAAAAGCTGCTGACTACAGAAGTACTCAGCACTCAGTAGAAAGGCTGCTGACTACAGAAGTACTCAGCACTCAGTACAAAGGCTGCTGACTACAGAACTCACATCCAAATTAACATGCACTTATCTCCTGAGTCCTTTCCATTCATTAAGTTAAAAAGTTAACCCTTGTTACAGCAAATGTGCAGGCAGATTGAGAATGGTCCTCTGTCTCCTCCGTTTGAAGTCAACATGTAAAGAACTAAGTTTTCCATTTTTTCATATATTTAGTTAATCCTCTTCTTGAGAGCCACAATTTGGAGTCAAATCCTGCGGACCACCTCCTAGAAGGTCCCCTACTCACACTGTCTGTCCAGAAACACAGCTATCACTCACAAACACCACCTGGTCTCTGTGGGTCTCCCCACAGACTGACCCCATCACTCTCCTTGGCAGCCCTGCTTTCCTGGCTCCTACAAAGGCCATCATGGCCTGAGTGGCCGAGTGGGTCACAAGCCACCTCAAGATCTGATCCACACTCTGAAACTCTCAGTTGCCACCTAGGACCAGCTCCTGCACAGCCTACTCACTGAGTGCTGTACCAATGTCCCCAGCTCGATTCACTGTCCTCACATGACAGTTTTCATGGGTGACAGTGTGAAATCCCACAGGACAGTACATTACGGAGTGACAAAACACGGAAGTGGAAAACACTGAAAACACGCAAGAACAGAAGGAAACCGAACCAGCAGATCCCCACCTTAACTAGAGACTTTCCACTCAGCAACACAGCATCCTCCCGGGACCCCTGCCACTCACCTTACACTGCTCCCAAGAGAGCTCTCTGAGCAGGGATTCTCAGAGTCTAAGACGGAAAAGCCCCAAAACTCTTTGTAGACCCACCAACCAAGTAACACTAGAACAACTTCATGGCCACTGTTGTCTGGTGTCATTTAGAATTGTTAGTTCTTTTTCTTTTTCCTTTTCTTTTCTTAGCTTTTATTCTTCTCTCATACATTACTGACCGCAGCAGTTTCCCCTCTCTCCACTCCTTCCAGTCGCTCCCCTCAGTGTCACCAGACTCCCTCATCTTTGTCCTCATCACCCCCCCACCCACCATCACAACAACAACAACTGCTCCTCTGCTTAACGAGACACAAGATAATGAGCCTGGGCACAAACCCTCATATCACCGCTGGATGTTTGGTTTGGGAGGTAGGAAGGGAAACTTAGTATCTAAAGTGACCCTCATCCCTATTTATTTATTGAGACAGTGTTTCTCTGTGTATCTCATGCCTTAACACCTTCTATACAACATTTTGGAACCACTTTATGATCTCCAAAAGTCTATTCTCCCTTATGTGTAGGTGGGTTGTTTTTTTTTTTTTTTAGACAAGGTCTCTCTATGTATCCCTGGCTGTCTGGAACTCCCTATGTAGATCAGGATGGCTTTGAACTATTGTTTCACTGCTTCCACCTCCCAAATGCTGGTGTTAAAGCTCTACCACGTCTCGATATTTTGTTTGTCTTTTAATGTATGTGAATACTTGCATGTGTGTGCAGGTACACATGCCTGTGTAAAAGCAGAGGCCAGAAGTGAGTATTGGACTACTGTGAGCGGCAGTTACAGCTGGTTTCCACAACACCAAGCATTGTGTGTGGGTGCTGGGAACTGAACTTGGGTCCTCTCCAAGATCGTTAAGCACTGGGTCATCTCTCTCCAGCCCCGGAAACGGGGCTTATGGTGAGAAATGTCTCACATAATGGCTGTGAAGAATGAGCTTACATAAGCTGTACTCAATAGTTCAACAGCAGCAGCTCCCTCTGCAAACATTCTTGGTTATTTGAAACTGAGTCTTTCTATAGACCTGGCTATCTTGGAATTCACTACGTAAACCAGACTGGTCTTGAACTCACAAAGATCCACTGACCTCTGCCTCTCAAGTACTGGCTAAGGTTTATGTTCCCAGTTAAGAGAGTTAAGAAGTTCCTGTTTGTCCTGTGTTACATCCTTGTAAGTTGAAGCTTCTGTTTGTAAAAAAGAATAAGTTCCTGATTCTTAAATCTGATGTAAACTGAAAACGTGCTCATCAAGCTCCCTCACACTGGCGTCCTCAGCCCCACGGTGTACGACCTTACCCTTGTGTCTTCCCTTTCATTGTGTTTTTCTGACAGTGTAAAACACCCAGCTCTTTGTCCCTGTAAGCACTTTACCTCTCCCATAAAAGGGAATTCAAGAGAGCATAGGCTGCTCTCTAAATTCCCAATTTAGGCAGAAGTAGCTGGACTGGCCAGTTCTGGATGCATCCCAAAATAAAACTTGCTTTAATCAGACAATCATGGACTTGGTTTTTCTCCTAGCAATTCTCAGGTTTAACAAGAATTCTGACCAAAACCAACCTGGAGCGGGGAAAAGGTTTATTTGATATACAAGAAGTCCACAATCTAGGGAAACCGAGGCAGGAATTCAAGCAGGAACATAGAGGCAGGAACTGAAGCAGAGACCATGGCGGGAGCACTTCTTACTGGCTTACCCTCCATGGCTCATTTCTGTATGCAACCCAGGACCACCTGTCCAGAAGTGGCGCTGCCTGTGATGGGTTGCACCTCTCTCACATCAATCATTAACCAAGAAGATGCCCCACAGACATGCCCACAGGCCACTCTAATGGAGGCAATTCTTCAAATTACATTCCCTCTTCCCAGGTGACTCTAGCTTGTGTCAAGCTGACAAAAACTAACCAACACACACACACACACACACACACACACACACACACACACACACACA